>NC_134690.1:105758222-105900722 GCF_050947455.1 Rhinoderma darwinii | reverse complement strand
GCCCAGCCATCACCTATTTAAGCACAGATATAAAGTTCATAGGAGTGCAAAGAATAGCTACAAGAATGATAATGAAAAATGTGACTAAGTAAATAAGTAATAGTACAGGTTGACAGGTAATGGTAAGAGACACAAGGCCTGACGCTGCAACAGCATGCTACTGCGTTTGCTCGGTTTCTGTATAAGAGCCAGGGAGAAAGCTGATGTACTGAAATGAGGATCCTGGCACCTTTCATGGTGGATCTGGCAGAAAACTTTGTATCAACTGCGCATGCGTCACCAGAGCGATAGGCACCACTAGGAAGACGTGCACATTTATATCATTATTAAACACAATGTGGCACTGTCACAGGCCAGTCATACCAATATTATAAGTGCTCTTATATTGCATTTGTAGTTTTTCTATGGGCATTTGTGATGATGAGATAACCCCTTTAAGGGATTTTTTAATCCTCCATGGTGAATTGGATTTTCAGGATGATTGGTGCAAGTTTGCCTGTTTGTGTAGGGTACAGCATTCCAGAGCACAGGCGCAACACATGAGATGTCTTGTATACAGGGATGAGAGGTTGTGATGAAGGAAGAAGATAGGTGCAAATGCTAAGCAGAAAGGACAGCTTAATGGTAAACAGAGATAGTGGAAGTGATGAAGGAAGGGGCAGCATGGTAAAGAACGTTGCAGGTTGACACATTCAGCATGGATTGAAGCACAAGATAAGTCGACGGAAAGGAAAAAAAAAACGTCCTACATAGGAGCAATTGTGTTGTTTCACAAAATTTAAAACGAAAAAAATATTAGGCCCTAGGCTGGTTATATACATGAGACAGCTACTGTATATACACCACATAAGCATATTTATTCATAGGCTAGTAGGAGACGAGTCAATGACAGACACTACTGACAATAGCTTATCTCTCGGGAGATATTACAATATTGGTAAAACTATAAACATTTATGTGTTGGTGACATCAGTCTGTCTTCTTGACATTACAAGTATTGCTTGAACAAAATAGCAAGAACAACAATGGATATTTGTGCTAAATATTTTTTTTAGCCCATACTAAACCCGACTTTATAAGTTGTTGTCCATCCTGCAAATTATTATACCTGTCCATTACAGATTTTACTCATCTCTATAATTACAGAATTCAAGCTGCATTCACTATCTAGATTTCTCAAGAAGGAAACCCAAATTGAAAAGGTCTCTTTGTATAAAGCTTAACATAGTTTAATGAAGTCTAGAAAATGATTGTTGAATGTCATTCAATATCTAGTCAGGTTCTTTTTTTTAAATATAAGGTTGCATTCAGATGTTGCGGTTGAAGTGCGGTTAAAACCGCATTAAAAAATGCTTTTAAAAACCTCATGCATTTTTACAATTTACACATTTTTCGATGCGGTTGTCTTTTTTTACCGCAACCACAGCAAAAAACAAGCCAAATCACAGTAAACATGCATGCAGTTTTTGGATGCACTTTTTATGCGGTTCTGCACATCAACCGCAATGTCTGAACACTGCCTTATGCAAAATTTGAGATCAAGAGTTAACCTGTTGACCATTATATTTCCAGTTATTATCACCTTTTTACTAACCTTGCTAAACTGTGGCAATGTCAAAATGTATGTAAAGATAATCATGAATTCACAGAAATAATATTAATCACTTTAATCTAGTTATTTTCGTTCAATCCCATATAATCATCTTTACGAATAAAAAACAAAAAACAAAAAAAAACCAGTGGATTAATTCCTATCTATAGACTAGGACTTAAGATGCCAACACATAGACAAAAAGTAAATGGTCAATCATTTTAGTGAAGAATATCAATTCCTAAAAAAACTGAACAAATGTTTCCCATTGCTCCATGCCAGCAGAACATCGAGAAAAATACAATTTCTAATACATTTATTGTTCTCGTGACGCTGGTCACTAGGGACCACGGTGCTTCTTGTTGTCATCACTGTACGATGATGTGTCATCTGGTGCTAAATCACAGTGGTGAAATTCCTATGAGCAACATACTTATTGTCAGCCATGATGGGATACGGCACAGGACAACACGTCACATAATGCGAAAACAACAGACAATATAAAACTGAATGGCAAATTAATGGTGAATCTCATAGTTGTGATTAATAAGAAAGGGCACATTAGGACAGAACAATCCAGATTTAGAGGTCACAAGGACATAGTCATGGTCAAGAAGAAAACCAAAAACACAAAGAGCGAGGCAGTCAATATAACCGTAGGTATCCACATTAGTTCAAATACATAAAAAATAATCCAACAATGCCTATAAGAAATGTAAAAGGATTAAAGGGTTTTTCCAGCCAGTAAAAATTGATGGCCTATCCTCAGGATAGGCCATCAATAGCTGATCACACGGGGTCCGACTGTCGGGAGCCCAGCCAATCAGCTGTTTTGAAGGAGCCGCAGCGCTCGTATGATGTACAGATACAAACATAGCAGAGCTGAATTTATAAGGTACCAAAGCTCATCATAATATCACAATATTCTATTTGCATACTAGATGAACCTACTGACATATTAACTTAAATTAACTCAGTAAATCATGGAACACAATATAAATAGTAAAAGTACTATTTCAGCTCTAGTATGTCTGTACATAGAACAGTCATCGTTATATCTATAAAGGTATGGAAAGTATAGAACATTTTAGTGAAAAATTGATTCCAGCAATATTAACCGTTTCAGGACAGGGCTATTTGAAACCTACAAGATCACACACCGTGTAGCCATTTCTAGCATGAATTAGTTAAACTGCTATATCTCTTTTTTTTTTCATGCTAGCAACATGACTTTTGTTACTATTTTTCATAGACACCATGTTTTTTTTTCCGTCACTTTTATACACATTCATTTTGCTTTTTTAGAATTCTTAGACTTATAGTTTGAAAACAATATTAAAAAAATATGCGTTTTTATGTTTCAGCTTTTTATTTTCTGGTAATAATATAGTTTTACCCTAAAATAGACCTTTTATTTGTGATTGTCATTGTCTACCATCAATTTTTATATATTACAGTTCTATTATAGTGTAATTGGGTCTAGTGCTATGACAACGATTGGTGGGGACGACAACATAATTTTTTTTTGGTGGCTATATTATGAGTAATTATTATTTTGTTTATTTGCACTTTATTTCACTTAAATTTTTTTATTATTATGGCTTGTCTCTCAAAGGTCAGACAAGACCGTTGGGGACTTTTTTTTCTCTCTTACACTATGTTTTTCCACTGTAACTGGATCTGCACAGTAGCCCCAGTTACAGGGAAAATCAACTCTGTTAGGGCATGACCAGACGTGGCGGAATTGCTCTTGAATTCCGCTGCGGACAGTCTGCAGCGGAAATCCGCAGCGTACACGTTTCTCCATGGCCTTCCACTGCTGTTTAGTAGGGTTTGTTTACACGTTGCGGACAATTCCGCTGTGGAGCATAGGCTGCGGTGTGGAATTTGGTGTCCGCAGCATACAATGGTTGTTGCGGACGTGTCGCGGACTTGTTGCGGACTCATTGCGGAATTTCTCCATTGACTTCAATGGAGAGTCAAAATTCTGCAATGAAGTCCGCAGATGTTCTGTGTACTGCGGAGCGTATTGGTTTTACTAACATGACATTTCTTAATTCTGGCTGGACCTATGTATTTCTAGGTCTACAGCCAGACTGAGGAAGTCAATAGGGCTCCCGTAATTACGGGTGACTACGTGTGTGCACCCGTAATTACGGGAGCGTTGCTAGGCGACGTCAGTAAATAGTCACTGTCCAGGGTGCTGAAAGAGTTAAGCGATCGGCAGTAACTGTTTCAGCACCCTGGACAGTGACTTCCGATCACAATATACATCAACTTGTAAAAAAAATAGAGGTTCCTACTTACCGAGAACTCCCTGCTTTTTCCTCCAGTCCGGCCTCCCAGGATGACGTTTCAGTCCAAGTGATGGCTGCAGCCAATCACAGGCTGCAGCGGTCACATGGACTGCCGCGTCATCCATGGAGGTCGGGCTGGATGTCGAAAGAGGGACGCGACACCAAGACAACGGCCGGGTAAGTATGAATTTATTTTTACTTTTACTTGGGAAAGGACTGTCCCTTCTCTCTATCCTGCACTGATAGAGAGAAGGGAAGCTTTCTTCCCCTCAATACGCAACGGCTAGTCCGCATCAATTTAATGCCCATTTTAGGCAAATCCGCAACAGAATCTGCAACGCAGATTCTGTGCGGCATTGATGCGGACAGTGGCGGAAGAACTCCGCCACGTCTGGGCATGCCCTTAGGGCATGTTCAGATGTGGCCGAATTTTTCTGCTGCAAATGTTGGTGAAGATTCGCGCCAATTACACAACGAATCTGCAGCAACAATTGCATATCTGACAGGTAATTCAGACGCTGCAGATATCACAGCGGACTTGCCACAGATTTCAGTTTTTGCATTGCAAAGGCTGAAATCCGCAGTGAAATTCCGTTGCTTCTCCGCAACAAAATGAGCATGCTGCGGGGGGAAATTCTGCACCGCAGCCTAATTTCCGCACAGTTATTTTCCGCAACGTCTGAACTAAGTTTCCTAAAAATGTGTAGAAACCAATGTAAAAAATGGCTTCTGCAGATTTCCACTGCGGACTGTCCGCAGTGGAATTCAACAGCAATTCCACCACGTCTGAATATGCCCTTATAGTGACTATTCAGCGCTTCGTACAAGAGATTAGAAAAGACAGAAGCAGTGAAAGCTGCTTCTATCTCCTTTCCGGGGTGCCTGGCAGTCTCTTACTGCCAGGCATCCGACATTTAGCTGCCCGATCACTCGAACAGCCAGCTAAAGCCCGCACCGTAGGTATACTATGGCGCAAGTTTTAAGGTCCTGGATTGCCCGCCGTATAAATACCGTGGGCGGGCGGTAACCAGTTAATTTTCACTCAAAAACATAGACTGGATATCTTGTGAATGTAAATGGAATTGTGAAAGCCCACTTTACATTGAAGTCGGCCCAGCAATCAGCAGATCTCTGTGGGTCTGGTTCAGAAACCCCCAGCAATCACGTTAGCATCGAGGAAGCTCTGTCTTGACATACATATCTGTTGCAGGGGTAATGAATTATAATATGTTGGCCATTTAAAGAAGACAAGCCGGGTCTGCCAGAGTAGAGCTGCTGGTTGTTGTGGCTCTCTGCTGTGGGTAATATAGAGAGGGGGAGGGGGTCCTGAGCAGGAGACCTGCCTCTATGATCTATGATGTCCACATGTCCTAGCAGGTCATATGCAATGGGGTTGTGCTGCTCTAGTTGTTTCCATTTCACTATATTCATATCTTTTTTTTTAAACTGTACTAGAAAATGATCCACTTTTTGGAAAAAATATAGTTGTGTTTTAGTGCCAGAATGTCTAGTGAAATGTTCTAAAAGTAAACAAGAATGTTTCATTCACTGACAGTAAGCATAAAAATGGCGAACAATGAAAACACAAAGTATATTATAAAGTCCCATGACGTTTCATTATGCAATGATTAATCTTTATTGACATATTGCTGAGAGAATCCATTGTTCAATAATTGTTATACATTTTATTCATGTTGCTTATATAGCGCCAACATATTCCGCAGCGCTGTACAGAGGTTGTGATCACTCACTGTCCCCATTGTGGCTCACAATCTAAATTCCCTATCGTTTTGTTTTTATTACAACTAATGTTAGAATCATCTCTGTTTGTATTTTAAAAAAAGTAATTGGTTTTACATGGCAAATGATGAGGATGAAGACTTTATGACGGAGCTGACATGTTTGCCTGCATGGAAGATGTTTTTAGAAGTATACCAGGCAACAAGAGCTATTTTTAAAGTGCTTGCAGCAGCAAAATGAGTGGAACAAATAACGAAGCGCAGAACTGCAAGCCTTTCTAACACCACTGGTAAGAATTTGTGTGTCAAGTAGTCTTACGTGGTACACTGCAGTGATGGATATAATGGTAAACACATTGTAGATCTATAGACTTGAGTGATAAGCACTACTACTAATATTTAATCTGGAAATCACAAATCACAAACATTTCAAACATTAAAATAAGATAGATTTATATTTAAAAGTGACTTGAAGTGCTTGATGTCAGGTAACACTTGCAGAAATTGTTAGTAGCTTCCGAATGTATGGCATTTGGTGCAATATAAGCAATGGGAAATATTGTGTAGAAAATGCTAAATAAGACTCTGTTCACACTTTTGTTCAGATGGTCTGCCAGGATTCTGTCAAGCTTTCTGGTATTTTCCTGGTAGTGTCTGCAGCACTATTCTTGCTGTCAAAAATACCAGACCTAGATGGGACTCATTAAAGTCAATAGACTCCATTAATGTTCTTTTGGATCCACTGGCACATGGCGCTTTATAAGCAGAAAGCCATGATGCTGGTGTGAACAGAACCTAAGGATGTGTTTACATTTATCAGCTGTATCTGATCTGCTTCTTTTTTTTTGTTGCCTGAAGCGGACATAACTGATGCGGTTGTACACTTTGTGCACCTGTCCTGTGTTATCAGTGGTTTAGCATACAGAGAGTTATCGAAATTAACAATGACAATTTCAGCTTTGCTACATCAGTAGAAGTGTCGGATTAGATATCTATACTGTATATAAAATGTTCTAGCTTCCACATAGAATAGACATACATAAAGGACAAATTAGTATGATCACTCATGTTATTCTTTACTTTCCCTGTTCCTATCTCCCATCTAGTAAAGCTGCATATGTTTTATCTTGGGGGTGCCTGAAGACCTGGAGTACTCACTGAGGGCACAACAGATCTTCTCCTTGGAAAGACAAGATGGGGAGCTGAAAATCCCATAACAATGTATCCTTTTAAACAAACTCAATGGTAATAGTATTGTTTTCTAGGTAATAGTAAAGGTAATAGTACTCTTTTCTTTGTGTTTTTTTTTGTAGGGAGTGAAAATAAGTGAGTACAAAAATATTTACAAACTATGTTAACTATTTGAAGTACAAGGGCACGGCCAGACGTGGCGGAATTGCTGTGGAATTCCGCTGCGGACAGTCCGCAGTGGTATTCTCCAGCGGTCGTTTTTTACAGTTGTTTCAATACATTTTTAGGCAAGTTAGTTCAGACGTTGTGGAAAACTCCGCTGCGGACCATAGGCTGCGGTGCGGAATTTTCCCTCTGCAACATGCACTGTCTGTTGCGGAGAAGAAGCAGAATTTCACTGCGGATTTCAGCCTTTGCAATGCAAAAACTGAAATCTGTGGCAAGTCCACTATCTTTTCTGCAACGTCTGAATTACCTGTCAAATATGCAAATGTTGATGCAGATTCGTTGCGTAATTGCCCCAACATTTGCAGCGGAAAAACTCTGCCACGTCTGGCCGTGCCCTAAGTATTTCTTCCGCCCCTGTCTGTATCAATGCCGCACATAATCTGCGTTGCAAATTCTGTTGCGGCTTTGCCTAAAATGTGCAGTAAATATATGCAGACTAGCTGTTGCATATTCAGGTGAAGAGTACTTCCCTTCTCTCTATCAGTGCAGGATAGAGAGAAGGGACAGCCCTTTCCCTAGTAAAAGTAAAAGAAATTCATACTTACCCGGCCGTTGTCTTGGTGACGCGTCCCTCTTTCGACATCCAGCCCGACCTCCCTGGATGACGCGGCAGTCCATGTGACCGCTGCAGCCTGTGATTGGCCTGTGAGTGGCTGCAGCCGTCACTTGGACTGAAACGTCATCCCGGGAGGCTGGACTGGAGGAAGAAGCAGGGAGTTCTCGGTAAGTAGGAACTTCTATTTTTTTTTACAGGCTGATGTATATTGTGATCGGAAGTCACTGTCCAGGGTGCTGAAACAGTTACTGCTGATCGCTTAACTCTTTCAGCACCCTGGACAGTGACTATTTACTGACGTCGCCTAGCAAAGCTCCCGTAATTACGGGTGCACACACGTAGTCACCCGTAATTACGGGAGCCCCATTGACTTCTTCCAGTCTGGCTGTAGACCTAGAAATACATATGTCCAGCCAGAATGAAGAAATGTCATGGTAGTAAAACCAATACGCTCCGCAACACACATAACATCTGCGGACTTCATTGCGGAATTTTGACTCTCCATTGAAGTCAATGGTGAAATTCCGCAATGAGTCCGCAACAAGTCCGCTACACGTCCGCAACAGTCAGTGTATGCTGCGGACACCAAATTCCACACCGCAGCCTATGCTCCGCAGCGGAATTGTCCGCAACATGTAAACGAACCCAACTAAAAAGCAGTGGAAGGCAATGGAGAAACGTGTATGCTGCGGATTTCCGCTGCGGACTGTCCGGAGAGGAATTCCAGAGCAATTCCGCCACGTGTGGTCATGCCCTTATTTTCTGCAACGTCTTTCCTAAAAATGTATAGAAACAAATGTAAAAAATGGCTGCTGCAGAATTCCACTGCGGACTGTCCGCGGCGGAATTCAACAGCAATTCCGCCACGTGTGAATGTGCCCTTAGGGTCATGTGTATAAACAGGGATACTGGCTGAGTGCTACCTTAGATTAGGAAGTAAGTTAGTGAGTGCTGTTATTCCTCAGCACTGCAGATGTAGCCCTTATTAATGCTCAATGGCAAGTCTCATTGTTCACTATCGCTTTTCTTAGGCTAGGTTTACACACACAGTTTTGATGCAAGTTTTGTGGCAGATTTTGGCTCAGATTTTTAGTCAAACACAGGAGTGGAGGCAAAAGAAAGGGGATGCATCAGTCTTTTCTTTATACCTGTCATTCCTTTTGGATCCACTACTGGCATTGGCTCTTAAACAACTGAGCCAAAAAACTGCCACAAAAACGACATCAAAACTGTGTGTGTGTGATTCTGTCCTTACTAAAGTGGTGGAGAACCAGTCACATCTTTGCATGAGAGGCCATGTCTCGTTATCCCCAACACAAACAAAAAGGTTGTTTCTTTCAGTAAGGCTTCGTTCACATCTGCGCTGGGGCTCCGTTCCGTCGGAGATTTCTGTCGGAACTTAGCCCTGACAGACACAAACGGAAATTGATTTCAATGGTGACGGATCCGGTGCCAATGATTTCCGTTTGTCTCCGTTGTGCAAGGGTTCCGTCGTTTTGACTACGCTATTGAATTCCTCAAAATGACAGAACCCTTGCACAATGGAGACAAACGGAAGCCATTGGCACCGGATCCCTCACCATTGACATCAATGCTGAAGGAAACGGAAACCTATGGTTTCCGTTTGTGTCTGTCAGGGCTCCGTTCCGATGAAAAGCTCTGACGGAATGGAGCCCTAGCGCAGATGTGAACGAAGCCTAAGAATGTTGGAAGACCTTCATACATTCAAACTAAATGCTATATATATATATATATATATATATATATATATATATATATATATATATATATATATATTAATATTTATTTTTTTTAGTTCAATTTGTTCAGATAACTAAGGTAATTGCATTGATGCATGATGCCCGTTGTGTTTGGATCTTCAGTGTCCACAAAAAGTTCCCAGCTTTCCCTAATGCTGCACAATCTATGAACACATGACATTATAGTATATTGCAGCATGTATGACCATGTACAGTATCTCTCTGCATCTCATTTGAGCAACCTCCATAGAAGCGTCTGGTCCAAGCATGACATTTTTCTTCCTTTCTTTATTAACATCCATCAAAGGGTATGTCTACCTTAGTAACCGCTATTTATCACTACTATATTTAAAGTAAAAATGACACAATTTTGCAAGTAGTTTTGATTTAAACTCCCCAGTCGTTTTAGGTCTTCAGCTCCTATGCAGACCTATGTTTCTCAATGTTTACCGACTACAAACAAACCCCTTTGCGATCTGATCCTGCAGTGATAGTCCCTTCATCTGTCTCCTAATTCTTTCTAACATACATTTGGCAGGTTTGTTTGTAGTTTGTAAGTATGGAGACACATAGGTTTGCATAGGGGCTTTATAGACAAGATAGTAGGTAGAAGAACTGGATTCATTGTTTACTTTAGGTGTATTGGAGCAATACAAAAAAATCTGGTTGCAAATGTCTGCACACCCTTAAAATAAATTGGTTTATGCACCAATAGATTAGCTCTGTGTCATTGGTGGAAACATTATACCATGCACATTTTCTACCAGAAATTATACATTAACCCATTATGGAGTAACAAAATGTTGAAATAATATTAAGCAAATCCCTTTTCAAAACGCTTTTTCGATCCTACAATCTGGCTAATATCAGTATTATATTGTTCTGTGTTCTTGTTTGGTGAATAAAATGGACCAATTGATTTCCTTCTGGGGCCTATCTTATTATTACCTAATTCACAGACCATTACATGACCTCAAAAATATCATGTCTTCATTTCTTTTATTTTACTTTTTTTCACAAATCTCAGCTTCCAATTAAACATTTTCCACCATTCCTTACCAGTCATATGTACTGAAGCTATTTATAGAAGTATTAATCAGACCACAGAAGAAAATATGCAGTAAAGGAACAATCAGGGAAATTTATGACCTTGATGGGTGAGATGAAAAACTATAAAAAGCAGACCCTCTAATGAAAGAGATTGGTAAAGTAAAATATGCATATTTAATATTTCACTGCTATCTTTTTATAAATGTATTCAGATTTCACAACATTTATACTTTAGATGTACATACATAGAATGTTTGTACTAATTTATATGTTTGAATGAGTATACTATGCATAAAAAATATATAAAAATACTACATATGTATATTTTCTAAAATGTCTTTAATCTAGCAACAATGAGACCTTAATGGTACCAGATTATCGACTATTCTGGGTATATAAAACTGACTTGTTAGGGTGCAAAATCTTAGGGAAAAAGGTCAAAATAAAATTGTAACTTTAATTCCACTAACATTGCTTTTTAATAAGAGGGAGTTACTTATTAATTATTCATGTTCAGTCTTGAGTTTCAGTTTTTGAGAAATTCCACATCACATTCATACACATTACAGTCTGTTGCCAGATTATCCGACTTTTTGGGTCATCAGATGCCAATTGAAGGAATATCACTGTCCGTCTACTATCTATGTATCTCACATCTATCTATCTATCTATCTATCTATCTATCTATCTATCTATCTATCTATCTATCTATCTATCTATCTATCTATCTATCTATCTATCTATCTATCTATCTATCTATCTATCTATCATCTATTTAGTTCTTGATTTCTATGCCACTTCAGGTCCATTTATGCAGATTAATAATCGGCTGAACGAAAATTCTTACATTATTGTGAACGTTCATTCACGATTATTGGCCCGTTTAAACAGGGCAGCTATTAGCCGACAAACGAGCAAACACTTATTTGTCAGCTGATCACATTGTTTATGCAGACTATAGAAACATCGTTGCTGGCAGCACATCTCTGTAAACAGAAGTTGCACTGCCGAAAATGATGCAAACTGATGTAAACCGAACGATCGTCTTAAAGAGAACCTTTCACCTCCCCATACATCTGCAGCTGAGTGCAGCATGTAATGGGGAGGGCTGAACAAACCCTGGGGCACTTAAAAAAAAAATTCTACCTCCCTCCATTATTTAGATATCGGTGCCATTATATTTGGCGCCCGATATTTAAATAACCCCTGAACAGTCAACAGGGCATGTACTGGCACAGGGGCGTGTTACTATGGCTGTGACACTGTCCAATCAGATATGGACAGTGTTAAAGCTTTCAAGATTAGTTTTCTGTCGAACTGGCAAGGGGGCGTGTCACTGCTACAGACAGTGTAAGAGTTGTGGAGAGGACAGCACACTCTCATCTCTTCAGCTCTTGTGAGAGATCAGTCTTGTATTGTCTGCCAAACTGGCAAGGGGGCGTGTCTCTGCTACGGACAGTGTGAGCTGGAGAGGAGAGCGCCCTCATCTCTTCAGCTCTTGTGAGAGATCAGTCTTGTATTGTCTGCAAAACTGGCAAGGGATCGTGTCTCTGCTACGGATAGTGTGAGCTGGAGAGGAGACCGCGCATGCGCGCTCTCATCTCTTTAGCTCTTGCGAGACATCAGTCTTGCATTGTCTACCGAACTGGCAACGGGGCGTGTCACTTTTATGAACAGTGCAAGCTATCCTCAGCTCACAACTGTCCTTAGCAGTGACACGCCCCTTTGCCAGTTCGGGCGAAAATACTGCAATCACACACTCTGTCTCCTCACTCTTGCAGTGGCATTGTCCATATCTGATTGGACAGTTGTAAAGGATCTGCCAGACACAACTTCTGTGTCGACGCCCATAGGTAATCAGTCTGCACCTGCTTCTATGTCTGTGAGACTGACTCCATCTTCCACCACCCAGGATGGCAGGCTTAGGAGTGGGAGAGCCTATCACAGCCTGGCCAGACGGAGCTAGCTCCCGCCCTCTGTCTATTTATACCTGCCTTTCCTGTTCTTCCTTTGCTTGTGATCTTCTCTGTTGGTTTCCTGGCCCTGCTGCAGCTTCTTGAACTACTGATCCTCTGCTTGTGACTGACCTTGGCTTTACTGACCATTCTTCTGCTCTGCGTTTTTGTAGCTCGCTCATCTCCTGGTTTGACTCGGCTCGTTCACCTCGCTTGTTGCTCACGGTGTTCCCGTGGGCAACTTCCCCATTTCCCTGGCTTCTTTGTACCCTTGTCTGTTTGTCTGTCGTGCACCTATTGAGTGTAGAGACCGTCGCCCAGTTGTACCCTGTCGCCTAGGGCGGGTCGTTGCAAGTATGCAGGGACTGAGTGGCGGGTAGATTAGGGCTCACTTGTCTGTTTCCCTACCCCGACATTACATAATCACAAGCCCATATACCTAGTCTACCCTGGTCCCTGACACTACTATGGACCCCCTTGAGACCCTGGCTCAGCAAATGCAGGGCCTCTTCCTACAGGTCCAGGCCCTGGCTCAGAGGGACAACCAGCCTGATGCTACCCTGGTAGTGCCCCTCACCTCACCTCTTGAACCCCACCTCAAGTTGCCTGACTGGTTCTCAGGGGACCGGAAGACTTTTTTCTCCTTTCGGGAGAGTTGTAGGCTCTATTTTCGCTTAAAGCCCCACTCCTCTGGTTCTGAGAGCCAGCGGGTGGGTATAATTATGTCCCGGCTCCAGGACGGGCTCCAAGAATGGGCCTTCTCCTTGGCTCCTGACGCCCCTGAATTTTCCTCCGTTGATCTTTTCTTTTCTGCTCTCGGGCTCATTTATGACGAGACTGACAAGACTGCCTTTGCTGAGAGTCAGCTGGTGACCTTACGTCAGGGTAAGAGACCTGTTGAGGAGTATTGTTCTGACTTTAGGAAGTGGTGCGTAGCTTCTCGGTGGATTGACCCTGCCTTAAGGTGCCAGTTTAGATTGGGTCTGTCGAACGCCCTGAAAGACCTGCTAGTTAGCTATCCCTCTTCTGACTCCCTAGATCAGGTTATGGCTTTAGCGGTACGACTTGACCGACGTCTCAGGGAACGACGACTTGAACGTGTTTGTGTTTTCTCCTCTGACTCCCCCATGATGCCACCCGAGGTTCCGTTGCTTCGTTCTTCCACGGAAGACTCGGAGGTACCTATGCAACTCGGGGCCTCCGTGTCCCCCCAACAACGTAGAGAGTTCCGCAGCAAGAATGGTCTCTGCTTCTACTGTGGGGATGACAAGCATCAAGTGAACAACTGTCCAAGGCGTAAGAATAAGCAGCCGGAAGAACTTCCGCGCCTAAGTGACCATCGGGGAGGTCACTTGGGCGCACAGGTATTTCCCGTAAATATGAAACGTAATAAAATCTTGCTTCCCTTTCAGGTCTCTTTTGGTGGTAGGTCTGCTACCGGCAGTGCCTTCGTGGATTCAGGGTCTGCTGCTAATATTATGTCTGTGGAATTTGCTATGTCTCTAGCTATGCCATTGATTGATTTGCCTAAACCTGTCCCGGTAGTGGGTATCGACTCCACTCTTGCTAATGGTTATTTTACACAGCATACCCCTGTTTTTGAACTCCTTGTGGGCTCCATGCATTTGGAGCAGTGCTCTGTACTGGTAATGCAGGGATTATCGTCCGATTTGGTTTTAGGCCTTCCCTGGTTGCAGTTTCATAATCCCACTTTTGACTGGAATACTGGGGATCTTACCAAATGGGGTAATGAATGCATGACGTCATGTTTTCTTGTTAATTCTATTTCTCTCCCTGAGGAGGTGAACACTCTACCTGAGTTTGTTCAGGACTTCGCTGATGTTTTCTCTAAAGAGGCCTCCGAAGTGTTACGACCTCATAGAGAATAAGATTGCGCAATTGATTTGGTACCAGGAGCTAAACTCCCTAAGGGTAGGATATTTAATCTCTCTTGTCCCGAACGTGAAGCCATGAGAGAGTATATCCAGGAATGCCTGGCCAAGGGTTACATTCGCCACTCTACTTCTCCGGTAGGTGCTGGCTTCTTCTTCGTAGGGAAGAAGGATGGTGGTCTTAGGCCATGCATTGACTACCGAAACTTGAATAAGGTCACTGTAAGGAACCAGTATCCCCTTCCTTTTATTCCTGATCTCTTCAATCAGGTTCAGGGGGCCCAATGGTTCTCTAAGTTTGATCTACGGGGGGCTTATAACCTTATCCGCATCAAAGAGGGGGATGAGTGGAAGACTGCGTTTAACACGCCCGAAGGTCATTTTGAATACCTCGTCATGCCCTTTGGGTTGTGTAATGCTCCCGCGGTCTTCCAGAATTTCATAAATGAGGTTTTAAGAGACTACCTGGGGGTATTTCTTGTAGTGTACCTTGATGACATACTTGTGTTTTCCAAGGACTGGTCCTCCCACATTGAGCATGTCAGGAAGGTGCTCCAGGCCCTTCGGGAAAACAAACTGTTTGCTAAGACCGAAAAATGTGTGTTTGGGGTGCAGGAGATACCGTTTTTGGGTCAAATCCTCACTCTTCATGAATTCCGCATGGACCCCGCCAAGGTCCAGGCTGTGGCGGAATGGGTCCAACCTGCCTCCCTGAAGGCGTTACAGTGCTTCCTGGGGTTTGCTAATTATTACAGGAGATTTATTGCTAACTTCTCGGTCATCGCTAAGCCTCTTACGGATATCACTCGCAAATGTGCTGATCTTTTCCACTGGCCTCCTGAGGCTGTCCAGGCTTTTGATGTCCTTAAGAAGTGCTTTATCTTGGCCCCAGTGCTGGTTCAGCCCAACCAAATGGAGCCATTTATCATGGAGGTTGACGCATCCGAGGTGGGAGTGGGGGCTGTCTTGTCCCAGGGTACTAGGTCCCTCACCCATCTCCGCCCCTGTGCCTACTTCTCCAGCAAGTTTTCGCCCACTGAGAGTAACTATGATATTGGCAACAGCGAACTCTTAGCCATTAAATGGGCATTTGAAGAGTGCTGCCACTTCCTGGAGGGAGCTAGGCACCAGGTAACGGTCCTTACTGACCACAAGAATCTTGGTTTTCCTAGAATCTGCCCGGAGGCTAAACACGAGACAAGCTCGATGGGCGTTATTTTTTACCAGATTCAACTTTTTGGTCACCTATAGGGCTGGGTCTAAAAATATTAAGGCTGATGCACTGTCGTGTAGCTTCATGGCCAGCCCTCCTTCGGAGGAAGATCCTGCTTGTGTTTTGCCTCCAGGTATAATCATTTCCTCTATTGATTCTGATTTAGTCTCTGAAATTGCGGCTGATCAAGGTTCAACTCCCGGGAACCTTCCTGAGAACAAGCTGTTTGTTCCCCTGCAATTCCGGCTAAGGGTACTTAGGGAAAATCATGACTCTGCACTATCTGGCCATCCAGGCATGCTGGGTACCAAGCACCTCATTGCCAGAAACTATTGGTGGCCTGGGTTGCTCAAAGACGTTAAGGCCTACGTCGCCGCTTGTGAAGTTTGTGCTCCCAGGTCCCGACCAGCGGGCTTACTATGTTCTTTGCCCGTTCCCCAGAGACCTTGGACCCATATCTCCATGGATTTCATCACCGATTTGCCTCCATCTCAAGGCAAGTCGGTGGTGTGGGTTGTAGTAGACCGCTTCAGTAAGATGTGCCACTTTGTGCCCCTCAAGAAACTACCCAATGCTAAGACGTTAACTACCTTGTTTGTCAAACACATCCTGCGTCTCCATGGGGTTCCTGTCAATATTGTTTCTGACAGAGGGGTACAATTTGTTTCATTGTTTTGGAGAGCCTTCTGTAAAAAGTTGGAGATTGATCTGTCCTTCTCCTCTGCCTTCCATCCTGAAACTAATGGCCAAACTGAGAGGACTAATCAGTCTCTAGAACAATATTTAAGGTGTTTTATCTCTGACTGTCAATATGATTGGGTCTCATTCATTCCCCTCGCTGAATTTTCCCTTAATAACCGGGTCAGTAACTCGTCAGGGGTCTCCCCTTTTTCTGTAATTTTGGGTTTAATCCACGGTTCTCCTCCGTTTCACCTGGTAGTTCCAACTATCCCGAGGTAGATGTCGTTCATCGGGAACTGTGCACAGTCTGGGCACAGGTTCAGAAGAACCTAGAGTCGTCCCAGAGCATACGAAAGACAGGCAGATTGAAGACGTTCTGCTAACCCCTTGTTTGTGGTCGGGGATCTGGTTTGGCTATCGTCAAAAAATTTGTGCCTTAAAGTCCCGTCCAAGTAGTTTGCTCCCCGGTTTATAGGGCCATACAAGGTCATTGAAGTCCTTAACCCTGTCTCCTTCCGACTGGAGTTGCCCCCGTCTTTTCGAGTACACGACGTGTTTCATGCCTCCCTCCTTAAACGCTGCTCCCCGTCCTTGGCTCCCTCGAAGAAACCTCCGGTCCCTGTTCTCACCCCTGAGGGGGTAGAATTCGAGGTGGCCAAGATTGTGGACAGCAGGATGGTCCAAGGCTCCCTCCAGTACCTGGTCCATTGGAGGGGATACGGGCCTGAGGAGAGGACTTGGGTACCTGCCCGTGATGTTCACGCTGGGGTATTGCTCAGGAGGTTCCACCTTCGTTTCCCCAATAAACCAGGTCCACCTAGAAAGGGTCCGGTGGCCCCTCATAAAAGGGGGGGTACTGTAAAGGATCTGCCAGACACAACTTCTGTGTCGACGCCCATAGGTAATCAGTCTGCACCTGCTTCTATGTCTGTGAGACTGACTCCATCTTCCACCACCCAGGATGGCAGGCTTAGGAGTGGGAGAGCCTATCACAGCCTGGCCAGACGGAGCTAGCTCCCGCCCTCTGTCTATTTATACCTGCCTTTCCTGTTCCTCCTTTGCTTGTGATCTTCTCTGTTGGTTTCCTGGCCCTGCTGCAGCTTCTTGAACTACTGATCCTCTGCTTGTGATTGACCTTGGCTTTACTGACCATTCTTCTGCTCTGCGTTTTTGTACCTCGCTCATCTCCTGGTTTGACTCAGCTCGTTCACCTCGCTTGTTGCTCACGGTGTTCCCGTGGGCAACTTCCCCATTTCCCTGGCTTCTTTGTACCCTTGTCTGTTTGTCTGTCGTGCACTTATTGAGCGTAGGGACCGTCGCCCAGTTGTACCCCGTCGCCTAGGGCGGGTCATTGCAAGTAGGCAGGGACTGAGTGGCGTGTAGATTAGGGCTCACTTGTCTGTTTCCCTACCCCGACATTACAACAGTGTCACAGACATAGTAACACGCCCCCTTGCCAGTACACTCCCCGTTTACTGTTCAGGGGGATATTTAAATATCGATCCGCAGCTGTCTGTTTCAGCTAACAGATGAGGTGGCTGAACAGTGGACTCCCTTTTATTAAAGAAGCACTATGGCAAAAAAAATTCCCCCCCCCCCCCCATTTAAAAATGTGATGAAGTGCATGGTAGTCCGGTGTATTGGCTTACCTAGTGCTTTATTTCAAAGGTAGCCACCCCATCCCCTGACACTTTTATGGTCACATGATCTCGATTCTGACTCCCTGAATCCTACAGCTTCTGCTCTAGGGACCGGAAGTCAGTCCTTCAATGCAAATCTACTGGAAACTTGATGTGAGTCTCATAGAGATGCATTGACAGACTGACTTGGGATTTGGGTGTTTAGGGTGGTGATCACGTGACCCAATAGCAGCCCGGAACAGACCAGCTACCCATAATACACTGGACAACATTGCACTTCATCCCATTTTCAAACAGAGAGGGGGGGGGGGGTTTGGAACAGCCTGAGTGCTTCTTCAACTCAATATTCCCTATTATGGAATTTATAAATGGATTTTTTCAGAACAGACAAACTTTTTTTATGTATCAACAAATGTACAATTACATAAAGAAGAAAAAAAAGCATTTTACATCCATAATGCCTGAACTTTGGAACTTTCAAAACACAGTGGGGCAGGATTATTATTGCCTTTGCTCCTTGGTTCTCGCGTTTTATGCACCTATTTTGTTGGCTGATATATTGTTGTCCAAATTTATTAATGTGTGCGCCAGAAAGAACCTTGATTTGCGACCTGCTCACTACGTTGGGTTGCATACTTAGAATATGGCTGTGGATTTTTCGAGTATAGAAATGCGACAAATTTAACAGTTACGTGCGCCAATTCTGAATACTGGTCTAAAGTATACCACAATAGTAGAGAAGGGAAAGGAGTCCAGCATGTGCCAAGATGCGCTAAATCTACAAAACATTGCGCATGTCATTGAAAAACTTGGTGCATCTTCAGCCTAGCACCTCTAACTTTAGGCTCTTCATCTTTAAGCCATTATTAATATATATGCCCCACTTTCTACTATATTAACTATCATCTGATTTACAGGAACAACACATTCCTAGTTTTTTGTCCATTACACAAGAGACAGAAAATCAATAAATGGATTTTTGTTGGTATAAATGTAGTAATGAATTAGATGTTTGTATTTTCCTATACATTCGTAATGAATGATGTTGTAACCTCTGCATGTTTATGCTTTTTAAGAACAGCGGTAGATCAGGGCTATGCATACACTGCTGAATAATCTTTTCTAATGACTATATCATTCTATACATAACTAAGGAACCAAGGAATACTTGGATTGAAGCAATTGTTCACGGAATTGTAATTCTGGATCTGAAAGCTTGCAAGAATAACTTCACTGGAAGTGGGAGCTTGGCTCTCCAACCAGGTGTTCTAAGGAGGTCACTGGAGGTGAACACAGAGGAAATGTCTCTCAAATCCAGTTCATGAATCAACCACCATGGGTGGTAGATGAGGAGAGCTACGTGCATAGAACAGTGACGCTTGTCAGATGGTAAATATGGGGAAAAAATAATAGCCATAAGGCCTGTTAGCACAGTTCAACCACCATAACCCACCATGAAGATAGTAGATAGAGTCTCCAGACAATCATGAGATGAGTTTAGCCAGTAGTGCAGGAAGATGGTGCAATTCCTAAACGTTTCACAGGATATTTTTGTTCAACCCCTTAAATTAAACCTGAAATCCAATGTGGTGGCATCCAGAGCCCAAATTATGAAGATTGTGTCACTGTCCAAATAATTCTGAACCTAACTGTATATTGTTTGTAAATGTACAAATGGTTTTATGCTCTAGTTACATTAAAAAAAAAAGTGAAAAAAAAAAAAATACACCTCATTGATTGGTAGAGAAAGCAAACATGGCGAGCGGGAAAGAGATGTCGGGAAAGAAATGGGGGTTGAGGGCACAAAACGGAATCTTTGCCCAGGTTGCAGGAGACCCTAGCTACGACTCTGCCTTGTAGTTTGTAAGCCCTTTTGGACAGGTCACTCTGTAAGCTCATGTTTATTGTACTTGCTTGTTTTTATTGTTTGTTCATGTAATGTATTGAAACCCCTCTGTATTTCAGATGTACAGAGCCTCAGAAGTTCATGGTGCTATATAAAAAAATAATAATATTAAAGTAAAAGTAAAATACTATGTTTTGGCCCATTTTTTTTTTTTTTCTTGACTAAAGTGTTTCTTTATGTAGTTATCACATAAAAAAACTCGTGACTTCAAAATAGGGGCATTCAAATGATAGGTATAGTACAGGAGAAAGTAATGTGACTTACCACACACAATGACAATGTGACATGACATACTACCATAATATAGTTTATAGATCCTGTATTAAGTTGTTATGGTACGGACATTTTCAATAGATTGTGACATTTTACCCAGGGCCTGTTACATAAAACAAATGCTATGCGAGGTCTCAGGTCATTGAGTAGCTGGAAAGCAAATTAAGGCTTAAAATGAATAAATGAAGAGGAAAAGAAAAATGAGATAGCACTAATAATGTACATTAAAAGCGAGTTAATCTTTAAAGCAAGTTTTGAAAAGGGACAGATTAGGTTTACAGCAATGGACATAAATTTGCTCAATGCTCCCGTTGGAACGTAGATTGATTATTTTATTCAGAGTGCAGACCGCTTCTTTCATTTGGTTGCATTATGAGGACTTTTTTTTAGTCAGGTGGTTCTGATGTTTCCTTTAGTGATTTAGAGTGTGTCACTAATGGGATTTTAAAGCTCTTAGAAATGTGAGTAGGAAGCTTTCGTCTATCATTTTTACGTGAGTTGGGCCTGCACTCTGCTATCTATTGTTAACTCCTAATTACACCGCCTATTTAAATCACTGTTTTTAAGTCGAGTATTGTAAGTAAAAGAGATAGTTATTGTGTTCTCTAGATTATTAAATGAAGAAGCCACCCCGTATGAATATTGAATTAGGCTACAACTGGAGACTAGGGATTTCTCCTTAGTGAAGTGTCCAAGATGTATTTCAAACTGAATAGGTTTTAGAATGTAACAATGAATAACACTGCTCTCTGCCTTAATCTGATTGTAGGTGGATTTACTTAACTCAATGGTTCTCCACTTCTTCTCAATAGGAGAATACCCTGATGTGGTAGCTGAGATGAATAAGATTTTAATCTGTTTTTCAATTAAAATTGGTGAATACTTACATTTGACTTTTTTTTATAAGTAAAACAAGCACCAAAATATATTATAATTATTAAAATATATCAAGCAATGCAATTTTTATTAAAATCCAGATATTTCAATAAATAGATAGGGCTCTTAAGTTTTTGTGCAATGGATGACATAAAGTTGTATTTTCTAAGTTTAATATTTTACATATAAATATTATTATTTTTATAATAGCTTTTAGGTGAATCTGTCAGGTGCAACTATAAAGGGTTGTACCTGGGCCCTTGAGCTGTGAGGGGACCCAAAAAGTCACTTTGCCCCATATGAGGGGACCAGTAATATAAATTATGTGTAACAGTTGGGGGACCTTTTAACAGAATTTGCATCAAGGCCCAGCAGTTTCAAATTACGCCACTGGAATTTGTCACCATGTATTAAAGGGAATCTATAAAATGTTCATAGCATTGTGCTTGAGTGGGCGCTATTGCACCTACTGATCAAAAGTTAGGGGCGCCATTCAAAAACACTTACAGTATGGTAACTAAGGTGATTTTAGTCTGATTGGCTGAAAAAAATCACACGGTTGTGGCCACAAATGAATTTGCAGCCAAGACAACAACTCTCGGGAGATAAAGCGTGCTTTTGAAGAAGGGCGCAGTTCAGCGCTTGCGATAGCGCCCGCTAAAGCACAAACATCTTATAGATGATCTTTATTAAATAAGTATGTCTGGTGATTAATTCTTTTTAAAACCTCCATTTCAAAGTAATAATTAAAAGCCATTTTAGGAATTTTCAGGAAAAGTATTTTACATTGTATATGCTGTATAAAAAGTTGATTTCATTGTATTTAAACTTTGTCTTCAAGACAAGACATCACACTTGCTGCTTTTATATAGAGTTAGTCGGAGTGCTTGGTGTGCTGACATTTGTCAGTGTCTCAACACGTATTAAACAAATGATAGACAGTTATTAGCTACTTAAGAAAAAATACTTGTATCTTACATATATAAGCCATGGGAAAAATCACTTGGTATTTTCCTTTGGCAACTGCTCATAATTTGATGGAAAATTGATTAATCACACATTTAACTCAATGCTAGATCCTCTGCACTGTAATAAATTATGGCCATTAATCAATAACTACAAAGTAATTCCAGGAGTCTGGAGACATGCTGCTTTCTAATAGAAAACTTGCGCTCAGGCCTTTCCGGCAGTGTCCACTTCATCTGAGGTATTTTGCACCTGCCTCAATCCAATTATATGACATAATTAATGAACCTCAATGCACTTGATAATTTGTTACATAAAAGCAAAGAGGGTTGTGGCACATCCATTAAACTACAGTCCACAACACTTTCAAATATATGGTAAAAAATTTGAGAAAAATAATAGAA
The DNA here is from genome assembly GCF_050947455.1 of Rhinoderma darwinii. Classification (NCBI taxonomy): domain Eukaryota; kingdom Metazoa; phylum Chordata; class Amphibia; order Anura; family Rhinodermatidae; genus Rhinoderma; species Rhinoderma darwinii. The sequence continues at coordinate 105,878,504 of NC_134690.1, read as the reverse complement.
AAAAATCTAATGTATTTTGTCAATATTAAAATGGTTAAAACTGAATTTTAAGGAAAATAAAGAAATTATGTTTTTTTTTTTCATGGAACAGTAAGGAAGGTCATAATAATGGTTCTTTTCAGAAATGGTAAAATAATATCCTATATATTTCTATGTGTTATAATATATGTTGTGGTCATTGAGTATCTCATAATATTTTTTGCAGTTGAGTTCATGAAGATAAGAGATAATCAACCAGCTGCTAATTCAGTCACTAGGATACGCCATGAACAGATTTTGTTTAGGGACCGAAAAACAATTAGCTGAGGATTATAGGACTAAAGGACCTTCCCTAGCTGTACCTGAAAAATACTTTGCCCATTTAATGCCTTCTAAGCTGTCATTGTGCTTGAACTTCAGTCCTGGTGATTAATGAAAAGCTGCAGGGCACAGCTAGAAGCTAAAGTCTCAATTATGAAAAAGCAGTAACTAGTTTAATGTGCTGATGCTTTTATATTTAAACTGACAGCTGTGAAAAATTGCAATATTTCCAATCATGCCTTAATAATGTATCATTAATTTATTGGCATGTCCAAAATACTTTCACTCCCACTGCTCTTTTTCACTTTAGGCTTGTGGCATTTTAAATTTGTTGGGACGACCAAGTCTGCAAGAGGAACATTATTCACTTGTATTCTGAAACCAAAGAAATTGGATAGGAATTGTATTTACATTAGATACTGAGTTGAGCTGATAGGTAAGGTATGAAGAATTGTGATAAAACACATTATTTCAATGACTTTTGATGCTGAATTGATTCTAAAGAAAATAGAATACACAGGATAAAATGTATACAGAATATCTGTGTTCACAATAAATATGATTTGGGCCGTTTTTGCTCAAGATACATTTTTAAAAACAAATTGTTCCAGGTTTGAAGTAGTTTCTAGGCGCACTATTATAACATGCACTCTCAAGGAGCTCTCTCTGGACCCCTCAGAAGAGTCAGACAACTATTTCATTTTTCTCCTTTCATCCTCTCCTTTAACAAGACATCCACTTTGAACTGCCTTACCGTCTCTCCTCTAGCTCTTTATTCCATTGCTTGTGACCAACTCCGCTGAAATAGTTCTTAATAAAGTCACTAATCATCACCTAACAGCACATCTTAAAGACACTACTCTATACCCACCTCCTGGACTTCTTCACAGCTTTTCACACTGTAGATCACTCACTGTTACTACAGATTCATGTCTAGACACCTAACTCCTTTCCCTGGACTTGTCTCAATACACCTTCAGTATGTCTCACATAGTTGAGCTAGTGTTGATGTCCCGATCTATACCCATGGTTTGGACCGCCAGACCATTTATCCTTGTGGATTTCCTGAGAGTCTTTGCGTTGTCTCCTACTTCTATTCCTTTATTTCCCTCAAACTTAATACTGTGAAAACTGAATTCATCTCAAGTTGTCCGCCAACAAGTAGGTTACTTCAACCAGCAACTACATTTTCACAAGTTTGCTTTGTAGGGCTTACATTCTACTCGGCTATATCTGTTAAATCACAGACACAAACACTACATGTTTCCTGTCAGCCTTTTACTTAAAGGGAACCTGTCACCAGCATTTCACCTATTGAACTTTACTTATTCCTCACTGGCCGCTGCTATCAAAAGTTCATTGCCGTTATCCCCTCTCCTAAACTCCTCCTCCGACTGTAAATAACGGTTTGCAAACATTTCACGTTTTTTATCGTAATAATCCGGTGTCCCGTTGTATGCACACACCAGAAGAGGACATCAATGCACAAGCGCAAGATTTTGTGTGTTGGGGGACGGCGTGGAGCTGTCAATCAAAAGTAAGGAGGCGGGGTAAACTCGGAAAGACTTGAGGAATGAAGATATGACTCTTTTCAAACGAAGACTTGACTCTTTTCTGCTCATTAGCATACGGTGTGGGAACACTGAAAAACTGAATACTAAATCTACAGAGCCGACTTAGAAGATAATTATAGGTTATATAGAAATGATTTTTCACCCACTACCACCAGGTATTGCTGGTTTAATACGTGAAATGCTGGTGACAGGTTCCCTTTAACCCCTTCCCGCTCCTTGACGTACTATTACGTCATGGCAGCTGTATCGTTCGCGCTCCATGCCGTAATAGTACGTCTCGGGAGTAACGGCCGTTTCGGCCGTCCTCCCGACACATACAGGAGCTGTGACGCTGCTGTCTTGTTCAGCAGCTGTCACAGCTCCTACAGCGGGGACCGATCGCTGTGTCCCCGCTGATTAACCCCTTAAAAGCCGCGTTCTATAGAGATCGCAGCTTTTTAGGGGTTAAGCTGCCATCGCCGGCCTGCTACGCGATAGCGGCCGGCGATGGTGACTATGGCAACCGGACACCAAACAATGGCGTCCGGCTATGCCATAGACGGAAGCCTAGTGGGTCCTGACAACGTCAGGACCCACTATGCTTGCTGTCAGTGAGTAGCTGACAGTTCTAATACACTGCACTACGCATGTAGTGCAGTGTATTAGAATAGCGATCAGAGCCTCCTGCCCTCATGTCCCCTAGTGGGACAAAGTAATAAAGTGAAAAAAAAGTTAAAAAAAGATGTGTAAAAATTAGAAAATAAAAGATTTAAAAGTAATAAAAGTAAAAATCCCCCCTTTTCCCTTATCAGTCCTTTATTGATTGAAAAATAAAAACGTTATGGCTCTTAGAATAAGGTAACACAAAAAGTGAATGATTGTTTACAAAACGTATTTTATTGTGCAAACGCCATAAGACATAAAAAAAAACTATAAACATCTGGTATCGCCGTAATCGTATCGCCCCGCAGAATAAAGTGAATATGTCATTTATAGCGCACGGTGAACGCTGTAAAAAAAACCGAAAAAAAAAACAATAGTAGAATTGCTGTTTTTTAGTCACCACGCCACCTAAAAATAGAATAAAAACTGATCAAAAAGCCGCATGCACCCCAAGAAAACTACAATGAATTCCTCAAGGGGTCTAGTTTCCAAATTGGGGTCACTTTTGGGCGGTTTCCAATGTTTTGGCACCACAAGACCTCTTCAAACCGGACATGGTGCCTAATAAAAAAGAGGCCTCAAAATCCACTGGGTGCTCCTTTGCTTCGGAGGCCGGTGCTTCAGTCCATTACCGCCCAAGGGCCACATGTGGGATATTTCTCTAAACTGCAGAATCTGGGCAATACGTATTAAGTTGCGTTTCTGTGATAAATCCTTTTGTGTTATAAAAAAAAATGGTATAAAGAGGATTTTCTGACAAAAAAAAAATGTAAATTTCACCTCTACTTTGCTCTAAATTTTTGTGAAACACCTAAAGGGTTCATAAACTTTCTACATGCTGTTCTGAATACTTTGAGGGGTCTAGTTTCTAAAATGGGGTTTCTAATATATGGGCCCCTCAAAGCAACTTCAGAACTGAACTGGAACCTAAAAAAATAAATAAATGAGGCAATACTTCGCTTCTTACATTATACTGATAATGAGCCGTGCCCACCCCGAGATTACCCCAGTTTTGACCGTTTGTCTAAACGGAGACCCCTATTAGACCGTTCCAGTGCCCGGTTTTCCCAAGCATACACCCCCGAGAAGTGTATTTCTATTGATGAGTCCCTGGTACATTTTAAAGGGAGGGTTCAATTCCGCGAGTACCTGCCGGGTAAGAGGGCAAGGTATGGCGTGAAGATGTATAAGCTGTGAGAGTGCATCAGGGTATACCTACAGGTTTAGGATATATGAAGGAAAGGCCACCCCCAAACCAGACTGCATCCTGGACTACAATAGGTACATGGGAGTGATGGACTTGTAAGATCAAGCCCTGAAGCCCTACAGCGCCATGCGGTGTGGTATAAGAAGCTGGCCGGGAACATCATATAGATGGCTTTGTACAATGCGTACGTGCTACGTCGATGTGCAGGCCAGACGGGAACTTTCCTGGAATTTCAAGAGGTGATTATCAAGAACCTAATCTTTAGGGACCAAGAAGGGGGGGCACCCAGTACTTCTGGAAGCGAGCCCACACGCATCGTACCAGGGCAACACTTTCCAGGGGAAGTTCCCCAAACTGGCAAGAAGGGAAAAAGTCAAAAGAGGTGCAAAGTCTGCTATAAGAGGGGGATAAGGGAGGACACAATATATCAATGTGACACGTGTCCCGAATAACCAGAGCTCTGTATGAAAGTGTTTTAAAATTTATCATACATCCCTTGGTTTATAATTTACCCCAATTTTACTTACCCTGATGCACTCCGCACAGCTTATCCCCCCTCGTCTTTCCCCTCTGGGCCCTGCTGTGTGTCCAGGCAGCTGATAACAGCCACATGTAGGGTATTGCCATACCCGGGAGAACCCACATTACAGTTTATGGGGTGTAGGTCTCCGGTCAAAATGGCCACTACACCTCTAGATGAATGCCTTAAGGGTGTAGTTTTTAAAACGGGGTCACTTCTTGCGGGTTTCAACTGTACTGGTACCTCAGGGGCTTCTGCATACATGACTTCGCACTAGAAAATCCCGAGTAGGCCAAATGGTGGTCCTTTCCTTCTGAGCCCTTTCATGGGCCCAAACGGCAGTTTATCACAACAAATGGGGTATTGCGGCACTCAGAACAAATTGCGCAACAGAATGGGGTATTTTGTTTCTTGTGAAAATAAGAAATTTTCAGCCAAAACTACATATTATTTGACAAAAATAATTTTGTTTTCATTCCCAGCCCAATTCAAATAAGTTCTGTGAAGAAACTATGGGGTCTAAATGGTCACATTACCCATAAATGAATTCCTTGAGGGGTGTAGTTTCCAAAATGGGGTCATTTGTGGTGGGTTTCTATTGCTTTGATACCTCTGGGGCTCTGCAAATGTGACATGGCACCCGAAAACCAATCCAACAAAATCTGTACTCCAAAGAACACACAGCGCTCCTTCCCTTCTGAGCCCTCCCATGGGCCCAAACGGCAGTTTATCACCACAAATGGGGTATTGCCGCACTCAGGACAAATTGGGCAACAAAATTGAGTATTTTATTTCTTGTGAAAATAAGAATTTTTGAGCTAAAATGACATATTATTGGAAAAAATATATTTTTTTTAAATTCCCAGCCCAATTCAAATAAGTTCTGTGAAGAAACTATGGGGTCTAAATGGTCACATTACCCATAAATGAATTGCTTGAGGGGTGTAGTTTCCAAAATGGGGTCACTTTTGGTGGGTTTCCATTGCTTTGATACCTCTGAGGCTCTGCAAATGCGACATGGCACCCGAAAACCAATCCAACAAAATCTGGACTCCAACAAACATATAGCGCTCCTTTCCTTCTGAGCCCTCCCATGGGCCCAAACGGCAGTTTATCACCACAAATGGGGTACTGCCACACTAAGGACAAATTGGGCAACAAAATGGGGTATTTTGTTCCCTGTGAAAATAAGAAATTTTGATCACAAATGACATTTTATTGGAAAAAATGAAATTTTTTTCATTTCAGAGCCCAATTCGAATACGTGCTGTGAAAAAAATGTGCGGTCAAAATGGTAACAACAACCCTAAATGAATTCCTTGAGGGGTGTAGTTTACAAAATGGGGTCACTATTGGGGGATTCCTACTGTTTTGACACCTCAACACCTCTTCAAACCTGGCATGCTGCCTAAAATATATTCTAATAAAAAAGAGGACTCAAAATGCACTAGGTGCTTCTTTGCTTCTAGGGCTTGTCTTTTAGTCCACGAGCGCAGTAGGGCCACATGTGGGACATTTCTAAAAACGGCAGAATCTGGACAATACATATTTAGTAGTGTTTCTCTGGTAAAACCTTCTTTGTTACAGAAAAAAAAATGAATAAAATTGAAATTCAGCAAGAAAAATGAAATTTGCAAATTTCACCTCCACTTTGCTTTAATTCCTGTGAAATGCCTGAAGGGTTAAAAAACTTTCTAACTGCTGTTTTGAATACTTTGAGGGGTCTAGTTTTTAAAATGGGGTGTTTTATCAGGGTTTCTAATACATAGGCCCCACAAAGCCACTTCAGAACTCAAGAGGTACCTTAAAAAAAAGGCTTTTGAAATTTTCTTAAAAATATGAGAAATTGCTGTTTATGTTCTAAGCCTTGTAACGTCCAAGAAAAATAAAAGAATGTTCAAAAAACGATGCCAATCTAAAGTAGACATATGGGAAATGTGAACTAGTAACTATTTGGGGTGGTATAACCATCTGTTTTACAAGCAGATGCATTTAAATTCTGAAAAATGCAATTTTTTCAAAATTTTCTCTAAATTTTGCAATTTTTCACCAATAAACACTGAATATATCGACCAAATTTTACCACGAACATGAAGCCCAATGTGTCACGAGAAAACAATCTCAGAATCGCTTGGGTAGGTTTAAGCATTCCGACGTTATTACCACATAAAGTGAAATATGTCAGATTTGAAAAATGGGCTCTGAGCCTTAAGGCCAAAACTAGGCTGCGTCCTTAAAGGGTTAAGGACATCACTTCACATAAGGGAATCTTTAAAATGCTACAATTTATTGATTTTTCAAATTGTGGATCACTCTTATTCGCTATAAGGCTGGGTTCACACGACCACATTAACGTCCGTAATGGACGGACGTATTTCGGCTGGAGGTCCCGGACCGAACTCAATGCAGGGAGCCGGGCTCCTAGCATCATAGTTATGTACGATGCTAGGAGTCCCTGCCTCTCCGTGGAACTACTGTCCCGTACTGAAAACATGATTACAGTACGGGACAGTTGTCCGGCAGCGAGGCAGGGACTCCTAGCATCGTACATAACTACGATGCTAGGAGCCCGGCTCCCTGCACTGAGTTCGGTCCGGGACTTCCGGCCGAAATACGTCCATCCATTACCGACGTTAATCTGCTCGTGTGAACCCAGCCTCAATCATAAACCTGCCAAGTTTATTCTACCATTTCATCATACAAACAAAATGCTCATGTATGAACTCACAATATCCTGTTTGAACTAGTATAACACCCTTCTCTGCTGCCTATCACCTGCTTAACTCATCTACCTCTCAACTCATTAATCCACCATCTCTCCTTTCTGCCAATACCTTCACTAGCTAACTACTGTCCAGCAATTACAAAAATCCTAACACTAACATGCAGAGCCCTTTAGAACCTGGCCCCTTGATACTACTCCTCACTCATCTCCAGACACCACCCCAAATGCAACCTCTGCTCTGCATGTAACTTTCTTAACTCGTCTCCTCTTATCTCCTCACACTCTCTCCACCAAGACTTCTTATGTGCCTCTCCTCTACCTCGGAGTACTCTCCCACATCTGATATCCATCTACTTTTCAAGCTTTCGAAAGCAATCCGGAAAAACCCACCTCTTTTTTTCACTTTTTTTGTCGATTAGTTAGCAAATATTTTCTATCCGTGCTGTAAGGGAAATCAGCTCCCCATGCATTGACTTCCTGTGATAAGCTTGTTATACACAGTAGCCCATATAATACAGAGATTCAGTGTAAAGCAAGGGGGTGAAACAGGACAACTGCCAGAGTCTTTGATGATATAGGAGGTGAATGTCAGACAACTTCAGACTCCAATAGATAATGCAGCTAAGGCTGAAGTCATTGATAAGAAATTTGCCACAATGCTGCAGAGCTAAGATGAACCAAAAAGCCAACATTGAAGAAAATAAATAACAGGTCATCGTTATTCATAGGCACCGACTTGAATATGATTTTAAAAATGCAATTGAACATTTGCACATATATATGAGTTTTACATAGTTACCTTTATTTATTGTTATTTTTTTCTGCTGTTATTGTTTTCCTTATTTTAAAATGTCTTATTTTAAATTGTACTAACTATTCCTTCTCTTGAAACCAGAGGCCTACCATCCATAAATCCATGAGCACCTTATCTCAGGTGGCACCGTACAATACTGTATCTGTAGGGGTGCAGCATTTTAATTGCTTTGCCATTTCAGAATTCACCTGAAGCAGTGGATAATTTAGATTCAGCCCTTTATGACACAACAGTGAGAAAAATGTAACAAAAATAGTTTATAATAAGTATAAGTACTTTTGTAAAATCAGTCTCGTTCACAAATTAAGCCAGTTACAACTGTGACTTTTGTGAGTGTGAATTTATTTTCTAGCAAATTATGGGCATTATATCCTTGGGCCAAAAAGTGCCCCTTGCTGGGGTGTCTATTAGAGGACCAATCCCGAACAACCTTTCTTTATAAAAGTTTTCATAATAATATGTTGATGATGTGCAAAAGTACTTAGTGGCATAGTAGAAAACAGACTACTGGTATGGGGGCCTCAAATGCAGCAAATTTGATCAAAGGGCCACACATCCTATCAGGCCATGGCCGCGAGGACAAATTGTACGTAAATATAGGGCTTGTTTATAAAGCCATATTTTTTTAAAGCTAGTACAAAATTTGACCTAGCACAGGAAAATTGAAAAAACGTTTCCAAAGTACATTTTTTTTTAATGATATCTGTTAGTCTGATAGATCAAGCCCTATATTTATATGTACCTTAAGCGGACACTGCTGCAGTTCCACAGTGCTCAACCTTAACAAAATCAGCCACAGCTTAGTAGTGACAACATCAGTATTCCTTCTTAACAGAGCCAGTCCCAGAATTTCCTCTTTAACAGATCCAGTGTCAGTGCCCATGTTTAAAGGAAACCGGTCAACAGTTTTGAGTCCACAAAAGTGCTCATAGCGCTATATATAAGGTTACGTTGTAACCGCTGCTATGTTGTCGATCATGCAAGTTTCACGACCAAGAAAATTATCTTTTTATTTTCCCAGCACCGTGGTCCCAAGTGTCATTCTCTCCTCTGCCAAGTGCCACTCTCTGAGTGATAGCTCGAGCTGTCTCCTGATTGGATGTTAGAGACATCACTCTGATCAGAGGGAAGAGTCCTCATGAAAAGTAGATTTGCTTGAATGATTTTGGAGTGTTGAGTTTTACTTACCTTTTTTTTGTTGCGGCCTAGCAGGCACATTTCCCATTTCTTTGGGGACCTATTATTCTCATATTTAACTTTGTAATGACAGGGCAGGTATATTGCTCAAATTCCCTGTATGGAGGATAAGCTAACCAATTTACTACTGACACAATGGATGTAGACTACTCAATTATAATATGGCATAGTAGATAAACAGTGTTTGATTCTCTTGTGGCATATTTGAAATACATTGCCCAATTATTATTTTTTCCATTTACATTGTTTAACTGCCACGTGGCATAGTAGAGGCACAATATGCAATGTCTTGGTGTCATAGAGTATAAATATAACCTATTTCCCTAGAGTCATGGCCGATAGAGCACATTAAATTTTTTATGGTATAGCTAATATAGAGTGGCCAAACTCAAGTCCTTCCCTTGCTGTTTCTATCTATTATGACACTCTCAAGGGCTTATCAGCAGAAATACAGAGCAAGATATTATTTAACATTTACAGCACACTGCATAATGACAATGGATGAAAGACCTGTCATTATGAATGGTATGTTGGTATTCCTTACTGTAGTTCTTATGGAACTAAATTTCTCAGTTTTTATTAAGGTCTTTTTCATAGTAACTTTTGCACTATTTATACTTTGATTTACACTGCTATAATTTTTAATATAATTTTTTAGAGCAGGTCCATATTCTCCTTTTTTCCTAGTACTTATATTTATCTGCCACCAAAGATGCTTATTTTTGGCCATGTACGTAATGGAATAATGGTTTTAATTTGCAACGGTTCCATAATGGATCAATTTTGTAATAGATCCTAATGAATCCTATTGAAATAAAGTATAACAGGATCCATCAGGATTCTGTTTTTTTTTTCTTCTTTTTTTACTGGGTAGAATAGCATAACAGTACAGTACACTGTTCTTCCTGTCAGGGACAACAGAAGGCTAACGGAATGGAACCTAAACGCCATCTTGAACAGAGCCTAAGGCTGAGTTCACACAGAGTTTTTTGTAGGCAGAAAATTCTGCCTCAAAATTCCGTTTGGAATTTTGAGGCAGATTTTGATCTGCCTGCACGCCGTTTGCTGCGTTTTTCACTCGCGCCCATTGAGCGTCACGGGCAAAAACGCACCGAAATACGCTTTTTCTCCCTCCCATTGATGTCGCTTCTGTTACCCATGAGTGTTTTCTAACGCTCGTGGGAAAAAAATGTGTCCGCCTCCCATTTAAATCAATGGGAGCCATTTTCGGCCATTTTTTGGTGCGTTTTCCGACGCGGTTTCCGCTTAAAAATACTTGTAAAAACTCAGTGTTAACTGGGCCTTAAAGTCACGTGTAATGTATTATAAATCTGCACTGTTTTTTTATGTAATATTTAAGGTTTAAGAAATTAAGAAAAAACTAATAAAAACAAAATGAAAATGTATTTGTTGTATGCTGTGGCCTGTGGCAAAATGCTTATAATATAGGTCTACAAATAAAGTTTTAAATGGTAGGTTTTCTATGGCAGAAAAACAATCCATATTATATGGTGAATATCACATATAAACACTTCTGTTTCTGTCCTGATATTTATTTGCTCATTTCAGATTTTAATTCTGATTCCTAAATATCATACTATAACTTAATTTTAACCCATGTACAATCGAAATGTATTCAAATAAAACATGATTTAAACTAGCAATTTCTTTCTTTGTCCTTACATTTGTCATAGTTTATCGTTTTGCTGAATTAACAAATAAAGCGTAAAGCTTGAAACTAGATTGCATATTTACTCATCCGCTAATCTCCAAACTATTTGTGATGAAAATTAATTTGGCCTCTTGGCAGACTAGAAAGAAATTCTAATTACTGGCTCCTACTAAATTAAGCCTATGCATCATTTTTTATATGGTTAAGAAAGACTATTTTCTCATTTTATTCATTCATCTAATGGGACTTGGAAATAATTGATAGGATCTAAGACAAAATTGTATGTCATTAGAGATACAGTTCATTTATAGTTTCTGTCCCAATCCATGTTTTACAATATAGACAAAATAAAACTAAATATTCTTAACTCGAAACCTTACGTCAATTTCATGCTTATGACATAAATTCAAAAACATCAATGATTCTTCAATATATAATACTTATTAGTTATAAACAATTAAAAATAAATCTCAGTAAAACATGTATTTACAAAAACAGGTATTTATGTGACAACATAAATACATGTAAAACAGGCAGTCACATTTTTGGAAAATCATCGGAATATTCTGTACAAGTATAATCTTGGTTTAACTTGTATCTAACTAGTGACTCCTTCTATTACTCCTCATGTTAGAAAGCCACACTTTTTCCTTTGCAACAGGTAAAAAGCAATAGTTTACCCATGTCATAGTAATCCACGAGGTACATGGTTAGATGCTGCGTGGCAGGAAATTATACTAGAAGAAATCTGAATAGCATCAGCATGACACAAATTGTGGATGAACCATAAAAGCCTTACTCTATTGTAGAGACAAGTACATATTAAAAAAAACAGGGTAGCAGACGCGTTTTATAAGTCCTTAGTCATATCCTAGACAAAGCCATTTTAGTATATGCCTAAGCGGGATGAGAACCAGTCCAAAACGTGTCAGCTAGCTATCCCTGCTGTGTGGTTTTTATATGTGCTTTTTTCTACAATAAATCAAGGCTTTTTTGGTTTATCCACAACTTGTGTCATGCTGAAGCTATTTGGACTATGTGTAGCTCTTCCCAAGAGGGATAGAACTGTCAGTGTTTGAAGACTAGATCATTCTAAAATGTATTTAAAGCGGTTGTCCCCTGAATGACATTTATCACCTATTCAAAGGATAAGTCATAAATGTCTGATCATTTGGCTGTTTCTCGGCTATTTCTATCAGCCCCATAAACATTGATGGATTGGCAAGGTGCATGCATGACCACCCCCTATTCAAGCTCCTACTCATTGCGGTCGTGCGGTGAGGAGGAAAAGAGGGCTCAGACCCCCATTTTAGTGATATGGCTGGTTTGGGCCCACAGTGATCAAATATCAGAGTGCTAATTTTATGGACTTTGGATTCTATCTTCATGTATGATATGCATGAAGACTTGTAGGGCTTAATATGTAAGATACACAGACAGAGATCTATGTATGTATACCATTCAACAGAGTTAACTGTATGAACATAAACTTCCTCTGCACTTGGAAGCTGAATTTTTATGCAGTGTATGGTGTATTAAAATTATTGATTAATATGCCAGCTCTGAGAGTATACCTAATTAAAAAAAAATGTTTGAACCGATATATACAAGCAAAATATATATTTATTTCACGTTTTAAATTATTATATGTTCATTCATGAATATCTTAAGTCAAAGGGTTTTTATGGTTTGGACATCACTTCTGTCATTGTGGATTCATCTGTCAGCAATGGGGGTTTGTCTCACTGCTGGTAACTTTTGAGATGATCTATTTCCTACTGGAGGCCACTGCAGGAAAAAAAAAAGAACAAAAGGACACTCTATTAGTTCTACCTGTCCTAATAATGCAAACGAGAAAAGTTCATCTGAAAAAATCCTTTTAAGGGTAAAGAAAAATGTTAGTTAAATAAAAATTGGAATATGGAATATTTATAATTATCATGCTTTTCCCTTTATCCTCTTTTTCTTCTCCATGTTTCCGTAACTCCCATAGACTTGAATAGAGAGAGCCAAGGCCATCTCTCTATTCAATCTCTGCCTGGAGGTAAATCCATGGCAGCCTAGTGAGGGCTTATTCTGGAATTTTCTACATTTTTCCTAGGGCAGGTAATGATATAAAATAATAAACTATCCAATACTCAACCCTAAAATACTTCCCTGCACTACGAAGTGGCTCTGTACTCCGTTGCCCCAGGCCCGGAACCTCCTTAAGTGGTCACGTGCCACTGCAGCCAATTACTGACCTCAACATTAACCGTTAATGATATTATACCATTACCTGAGGCCAGTGATTGGCTGTAACGGCATGTGATCAATGAACGGCACGTAAACACTGCAGGAGCTTCTGGGGCCAGAGCAACGGAGACCGGATTGTTGATTTCAGGGATGAGTATTAGATAGTATATTATTTTACACCATTACCTGCCCTAGGAAAAAAATTCAAAGGTCTCGGGAAACCCCTTGGATGTTCACAGGAGTTGGACCCCCACTATTTAGACATTTATGGCATATCCTTTGAATATGCCGTAAATGTCTATAGTGGGGAAACCCCTTTAAGCGTGTATTAATTAATATATATATATATATATATATATATATATATATATATATATATATATATATATATATATATATACTACCGTTCAAAAGTTTGGGGTCACCCAGACAATTTTGTGTTTTCCATGAAAACTCACACTTATATTTATCAAATGAGTTGCAAAATGACTAGAAAATATAGTCAAGACATTGACAAGGTTAGAAATAATGATTTTTATTTGAAATAATAATTTTCTCCTTCAAACTTTGCTTTTGTCAAAGAATGCTCCATTTGCAGCAATTACAGCATTTGGCATTCTAGCTGTTAATTTTCTGATGTAATTGGGAGAAATTTCACCCCATGCTTCCAGAAGGCCCTCCCACAAGTTGGATTGGCTTGATGGGCACTTCTTGCATACCATACGGTCAAGCTGCTTCCACAACAGCTCTATGGGGTTGAGATCTGGTGACTGCGCTGTCCACTCCATTACAGATAGAATACCAGCTGCCTGCTTCTTCCCTAAATAGTTCTTGCATAATTTGGAGGTGTGCTTTGGTTCATTGTCCTGTTGTAGGATGAAATTGGCTCCAATCAAGTGCTGTCCACAGGGTATGGCATGGCATTGCAAAATGGAGTGATAGCCTTCCTTATTCAAAATCCCTTTTACCTTGTACAAATCTCCCACTTTACCAGAACCAAAGCAACCCCAGACCATCACATTACCTCCACCATGCTTGACAGATGGCGTCAGGCACTCTTCCAACATCTTTTCAGTTGTTCTGCGTCTCACAAATGTTCTTCTGTGTGATCCAAACACCTCAAACTTCGATTCGTCTGTCCATAACACTTTTTTCCAATCTTCCTCCGTCCAATGTCTGTGTGCTTTTTCCCATATGAATCTTTTCCTTTTATTAGCCAGTCTCAGATATGGCTTTTTCTTTGCCACTCTGCCCTGAAGGCCAGCTTCCCGGAGTCGCCTCTTCACTGTAGACGTTGACACTGGCGTTTTGCGGGTACTATTTAATGAAGCTGCCAGTTGAGGACATGTGAGGCATCTATTTCTCAAACTAGAGACTCTAATGTACTTGTCTTGTTGCTCCATTGTGGAGCGGGGCCTCTCACTTCTCTTTCTATTCTGGTTAGAGCCTGTGTGTGCTGTCCTCTTAACGGAGTAGTACACACCGTTGTAGGAAATCTTCAGTTTCTTGGCAATTTCTCGCATGGAATAGCCTTCATTTCTAAGAACAAGAATAGACTGTCGAGTTTCACATGAAAGCTCTCTTTTTCTAGCCATTTTGAGAGTTTAATTTAACCCACAAATGTAATGCTCTAGATTCTCAACTAGCTCAAAGGAAGGTCAGTTTTATAGCTCCTCTAAACAGCAAAACTGTTTACAGCGGTGCTAACATAATTGCACAAGGGTTTTCAATTGTTTTCTAATCATCCATTAGCCTTCTAACACAGTTAGCAAACACAATGTACCATTAGAACACTGGAGTGATGGTTGCTGGAAATGGGCCTCTATACACCTATGTAGATATTACATTAAAAACCAGACGTTTGCAGCTAGAATAGTCATTTAGCACATTAACAATGTATAGAGTGTATTTCTGATTAATTTAATGTTATCTTCATTGAAAAAAACTGTGCTTTTCTTTCAAAAATAAGGAAATTTCTAAGTTACCCTAAACTTTTGAACGGTAGTGTATATATATAAACAATTAAACTTTATATTAATAATGTGCTCATGGAACTCCATCATGCAATTTAATCCCTGTACATGATTTTTTTATTTACTGATTTATTTTTAATATAAAAAGTCCAAATATCCCACAACATCACTATATGTAATCAAGCTGCAAATAATTAATTCACAGACAGTTTCCATAACATGGGATTAGGTGTCAGTCTTGCAATCATATCTTCCAAGCAAGACCATGATGAATATTGCATTTAGAAAGAAAAAATAAAACATTATTGCTTCCAAACCCGCTGCATCATTGAATAAAGTGTATGAACATTCTAATTACTTCCTCTAAACAAATTAAGGCAATATATCATTATTTTTTGCCATTAAAAGAGAGACTATGTCCTCATTTTACTCATAAATGGTATGCATGCTTCTAATTGAGGGGAGCTGAAACTGTTTTACATGCGATTAGACAACCTGCGTTTCTTGCTTCTTCTTTGCCAGATTGCAACGTGTGGCCACCATAAATCTAGCGGGATGGCTTGCTAAATTCGTATTTGCATTTGTAAGCTTTAATATTAATAGGAGTGTATCTGTAAAGTGAGTAAATTGTGAAAGTGGCTGAAACAATAGTTTATAAAAGAAGATTAGTGGGCTTAATATGCACGGGAGAGCAAGAGAGAAATCTTATTACTGTATGGAGAAATTGCCTCATAAAGAAGCTAATACAGCAGGCTGGGGAGTCATTTTTAATAAGGTTTTTATGATGCACAAGTGTAGGCAAGTTAATGAACTTACTGTATCTTTCTAGTTATATTCAGATTATAACAATGATTTTCACGTTCTATCTTATGCATTGGAAAGTAAAATACACTTAATCACTTATAATAAAAATGATTTCATTAGTTTAATAAATCAGTAGAAATCATACATGTTTTATGACAATGGCAGTGATTAAAAAATATCGACTCATCCTGTGTTTGCTTTTCGACTTTCAGAAGATTTGGAGATGTAGAATGGCTGACATGTCTATGGTATTAGCAGACAAGAAGTAATTAATCTGAGAGCCCGTCCATTGCTTACACACTACATGTAGGTGTTTGGCTTTATTGGAAGCCTCGTACGTTCATCTTTCCTTGGGAGCAATTCTATTTAGTTTTATTAACAACCGCTGTATACTATTGCAAGCAACACAAATGAATTCAAAATAAATATCTTTCATTTAGCTCGGTAGTGGCAGCAGTTAATTCTTAGCATTAGAAAAAATCAAAAAGCCTATTTATTTTCCATATGGCTTAAGGAGAAATTGGAAACTATAACTCCTTATACAAATTCTAAATGGTAGTTTATTGATAATCTTGTAAATTATAGGAATATTAAAAGTCATCAAGGAGTTCCGTATCCATATAAAAGCATGTCAGCTTTTATACAGGTCACATAACTTTGAAATAGAGAATTGGCACATTACACATTAGAATGTACAGTTGCTGCAGAAGCTCTTTTTAAAAAGGAAGCAGGATCTTTGTAATGTATTGGTTGAAAAGCACAAATTGTCATGTTTCTCTTCAAAACAATTGTTTTGGAGCAGTTGAGACACGTATTATATTGATAACCGCAGTTCACTGTAACAAAATCTGCCACAGGACCCTTTCCACATGGTGCCAGCAACAATGCCTCCAAATAGAGCTTGCCACAGTGGCCCCATACAGAGCCAGCCTAATACCCTCTCCATATGGTGCCAGCTAGAATGCCTTCAAACAGTGTCAGCCACAGTATCTCCATAACAGTGTCAACCACAGGGTAGAAGCTACAGGGGTTATAGAGCTAGCAGTAGCACTTGGGTCTTGATACCTGAAGACATCAGACCTATAAATGGCACATGCCGTGCTACAAATTTTGCAGTGGGCTCCTGGAGCTTCATGTTTTGCCAACCACAAATGCTTCAATAGAGTGCCAGTCAATTTAAACCCCATATACTGCCAGCCACAATACTAACCATTCTGTGCCAGGCACAGTGTCCTACCCACAAATGCCCCTCATAACAGTATTAGCCACCAAAATGTATCCATATAAGTAACAATACTCCTCTTCCTTTAATTCAAGAGTAACAGTGTGGGGAAAAATCCACAGCTCTTAAAGGAAACTTTGATGTCTGATTTGCACATTTGTATATATGCCAAAGTCTGCTCTATTTATTTATGCTTTCAAGTGCTGTATATCTTTATGATGTTTTCATCGCATTCCACAGGAGTAGTGACCTGTCTGGCCTGTTGTATTTGTGTTGTGCTGCTATTTTGTTTATTGCATTGTAACATTATGGACAGATAAATATGGTTGGCTCGCTGGGTAATCTGAATTGTTTGGCGCCAGGATGTACGGCCTGGAGACTATCTTAGTGACTGCATTGATACGCCATAACAGCACCCGGACGTTGCAGTGTGGCTAAGCCAGGGGGTGGCGCTTCTTATATAAAATGGTGGTATTCCTGCTAACCAGTGTTCAGTGTTTGGGTGGAAGAGACTTGGCTGTGTAGTGCGCTGCTAAGAGTGGAGCAGAAAGCTGCTATGGGTGCGTCTAGCACTGGTGTTAGGCCTAAGTCTGTGGGTACTGGAGTGAGTTTCGGGTGACGGCAGGAGTTGTGTGAGCTGTGGTGGGTGACAGGTAGGAGCCCTTCTACGTGTGTCAGTATGTCAGTTGCAGCATAGTAAGCCTGAAATTATTAGTCCATCCGCTGCATCAGGGAGAAACGCCCTTGGCTCTATCCGAGTTTGTGAAACCCAGTCATCATCTGCCAGTCTGAGCCGTGTCAAAAGAGACTGTGCCTCTCCAAGTCAGGAGAAGTGTTTCTTTTCCTGTTGCGACCTAGTGAAGTTCAGTTGCCAAAAAAAGCTCTTGGTGGCTCTACCATCTTTACGGCAACAAACTTGCCAAGAGCCGTGCACATCTGTGCCCCGGCTTTTACATAGCCAGAGGAGTTTTCAGAGGTGTTTTCAGTTAACTTCTTCTGGGAGAGAGATACATAAAGCCTATGTAGGGCATTTACTATGAATTAGTTACATCACCATGTATCCATGCCAGCACTTACATTGTGGCTGGGTTATTAATACCGATAACTAGGTTCGCTTCGTTGCAATTCATAGATCAGGGACTCAAGCTCCAAGGTATATGTTTTATATAAAGTACAAAAAAGAAATAATGGTATAGAAACTGCAAATTAACCAAGCTCCAAAAAATAGTTCATAATTGTAAATAAAATGGATATCCAATCTTATGGCTCATGCATACAGCTTTGTATAATAGGGCCATAATAGGATACCCATAGACATCATTTGGTCCCTAGTGTAGTCTGTATGGCTTGGAAGTTGTTTACGTGGGATTCTGTATGCATCGGACAGAACAAAAATTCTGGAGTGTTGTATCTGATGCCATACTATGGATCTACTATTCCCTAGAAACATTGCTTTTAGGACAGAGTAGTCCTTTAGAAAAGGACTGCAAGGTGCACAGAGCCACTGGGGTGCCGTATAGCCTTCTGCACACCGCTCTGCTATGTACATGAGCCCTAATGCAAATAAAATTTAAAGGCTATGTATACTTTTGCAACATAAATACAATATTTGTAAGTCTCATTATTAAAAATTTTTAAAACTACAGATGTCCTAATTTAAAAAAGTGAGGCATCAAAGAACAAAAAAAAAAATACTAGTTCTTTGGTAAATAACTTCATAAACAAATTAGAATAGGATCCCTACGGTGTAAACTTCATTGTCTTCAAATATTTTTTACTTGATTTTCTGTACTTTGTTGTTACTGCGTGTTCTGTATACACCTGTGTATTCAGGTGAATTATTTGTTGAATGATTTTTTTTATCTTATTTAAGAATGAGTCAATATATTCCTTTAGGACCAACATATGTTTGTGCTTGCATTTTTCAAGTTCTAGAAACCTTGTTTTCTTTTGTTGTAGAGATCAATAGTAATATTTATCTTGGAGGAGTACTCTAGTTTCATACTGAGTACAAGCAATGTTGTGTGGCTGGAAAGGAAAATAAAATTCCTATTTAAGGACTCCTAACATTACTTAGCACAATTTGTACTGTACTTGCTATCGTTATTTTGAGAATAACCAAACATGTTTCCAATATATTGCAGTAATAGAAATGTCTAATAAATTCTGTAAACCTAAACAGATCCAACTTTGGTACAAATTAATGTTAATTTTATAATAAATCATTGTAATAAATGGAGCTATTGTTTTCTTATGCAAAGCTCCAAACACCCTGCATAGACATAATTAATTTATTTCTGTTACTTCTATAGAATCAGGTTACTGCTACCAATGGAGAGGGAAGGGTGTGGAAGGAGCAGGAGCAGAGTAAGAGAGAGAGGGAGAGAGATAGATTGACTGTAGGGTCCACGGCCACGGACCGCCGTTCCTATTCACCCCTCGCGGCTGTGGCCATGGATCTGTGAGTGCTGGCCGTGATCTCCTTCCTAGGAGACACCAACACTCACTTTCACTCCACTCGGCTGTGTCCCATAGGGTGCGCGCACACGCTTGTGCCCGGCCTTAAAGGGAATGTGTCGCTAGAAATTTTATTTATATTTTTTTCAGTTAAAAAATTAGTATTTGAGTGATTACACATTGTTTTAATTTTTTTAATTTTTTCACAAGTCAGGAAATATTATAAATTAGATTCTAATTTATAACATTTCCATGTGCTGGTCACTAGAGGGAGCAGTTCCAAAAATTGAAACATGGTCACTGTAGTAAAGTAACCTCATTGATTTATGCTGCAAATTTGGGGTGGACACACTCTCCTCTAGTGTTCTCACACAATCCCACCTCCCTTCTTCTGGCTAGTGCCAGGAGAAGGAGGGGTTTGAAGGTCTTCAAACCTCCTACACTGTGTGCCGCCATTGTCTGAGCGACTGCACAGTGTAGGGGGATTAGGTACAGGGCTCAGCAGACAGTATCACATACACGAACATAATACACACATCACATACACAAACATAATACACACATCACATAAACGAACATAAATTACCTGCTCCTGCCGCCGCCGCCTCCACTGGTCTACGCTCCTTGCGCCTTCACGTCGTGGAGCATATGGCCAGAAGCCGCGGGCAGAAGTCGTCATCTTACTGTCCGGCAGTGGCTTCCGGTCCACATGAAAATGGCACCGGATTTCGGTCTACGAACAAGCTTCGTTTTGGTCTGTGTGGGAGCGGCGTACGCTTCTGTGAATGGAACAGCTCCCATTCGCATTCTCTATGGGGTTGTATGTGCCGTATTCCATCTCTGTATGTGTCGTTAATCGACACATACAGAGATGAAAAAAAAATGGCAGCCCCCATAGAGAAGTAAAAGTAAGAACACAGTAAATAGTTTAAAGTCACAACATAAATAGGATTCACCGCCTGAAAGAACGATTAAGAAATTGTTTGGTCCCTGAGTGCTAGAGAGACATCATTCACTCTGGACACTTTCCCAGTCGCCAATCACTTGCTTATGCCTGGTTCTGGAATTAGTGGCTGGTTGAGCCATACTTTTTAATCAATACTATTAATAAACAATTTCTTAATCGTTCTTTCAGGCGGTGAATCTAATTTAATTTTTGAATGACATTCTTTATCAATTCTACAGTGAATCATTCACAACACAAATAAATAACATTTTTGTTTTGTATTTTATTAAAAGCAATACAGTATAATAATAATAAAAAAATATCATGACACTTTCCCTTTAAAGGCCCAGCGTGCGCACATGAATTATATCACAAATTAGCCCTAATCACTCTGGACTATAAAAGGGGACCTGCCCTTTTCACTCCCTGCCTGAGCGTTGCGTGTAATTCCCATGTTATTCTTAGCAATGGCCCCTCAGTGTTATCCTGTCCCAAGTGTTCCCATGCCCTACTACCTGTTCCTCTATCCTGTGCTGTGTTGGTTCCTGAGCCATATCGTGTGTTGGAGTCATGTTTTGCCATCGGTCACGCCTGCTGTCGTACACCACGTCTGGTATCATCTGCCACACCTGATATCCTTCGCATGTGGCATCCTCTGCTGTCAAAGTTCTATCTGTGCCTAGCCACTGCGACTGTCTGGACTATTCAGGTACCCTTGCATTGGACTTTGTATTGATTGGGTACTCTATTGTTTGGCCAGCTGCCTCCCCTCTACGGTGCTGTGGTCTAGTGGGTCCACTTACCCACAGATCGTGACATTGACACATATGGTGCTGCAGCTTCTAGTAAGTGTTATATCTCACCCCAGTGCTCGATTCATAGCTACACTGCTCATTACTGCTGCTGTTTTTGAGGGTATGCCACAAAGAGATAGGAGAACAGGATGTCCTCTTCTCTAATTGTTCAGTGTATAGAAGACATGATAGCAGTTAGTTCAGAGAAAACAAAGAATTAGAGATAGAGCTTGGAGAAGGGAAAACTGCTAAAAAAAAATATGCAGGACACAAGTCATATAATTGCCATAAATAGTGTTATCCCTCATGTACACACATATGACAGCTTATTCTGAAAAGTGAGCGGAAAGGTTAGGTACGCTATACATTATAAAATTCTGTGTGCCTTTCGCCACCACTAGGTGGAGTTTAGTTGCTTTATAAATACTGTTTTATTTTGAGATTAATGTAGTAACAGCGAGCATTAGGCTTCCCCTTGTGGTCTGCAGGTGAGCACATTTTTTTGGGCGCTCTATGTCTATACAGAGGATTTTGATCTCTGTATCAGAAGAATGCAGCTAAAAAGATATATCAAAAAATTAATCTGCATAGAAAAATGTTCGACCTACAAACATGTTGTTAAAAGGTGAACAATCACTTGAAGCGAAGAAATAGACATTTAAATTAATATCATTATTATTATTAATATTATTATGTTTCTTCCTATTAGTTCTTTCACTTTTCCTTTAAGACAACAACGTGAAATGTGGAGGCTTTGGTGGAAAACAATGTACACATTTATATATATGCAAATTATTTAAATGAACAACTCGTTCATATTTAATTTTGTCAAAAATAGACACATTGAAGTCAAATGTTAGTTGCTTATGAAAGCCTGCATTAATTATTTATTTGTTATGAATTATTTATATATTGGCGATATATTCCACAGTGCTGTACAGAATGTGAATGTACTCTCATTGGCTTCTGTCTCCAGCATGGCCCACTATCTAATATCTCTGTATTCTTCGATAAACACATGCATATCTTTATAAGATGCCATTAAAGCAGCCATGTTTTTATAAATGTATGTACATTCAAAATCTAAAGTTAAAGGGGTTGTCTTCTATGGATAATCCCTACTTGTTGTGACAAGCTAATCACAAAGTATATCCCTGCTGGGACCCCCAGTGATCATCTGTAATCTGTGGGGAAATCTGACAATAGGTGTTCGATTTTCCTACATCACTCAGGGTAGTTTCAGCGAGGGCTTTGACCAATCACATTTAAAGGCTATGGACACCTTCGCTGCCTTTTTTTAATTTTTATTGCATTGTCTATATTTTATTAAATTGAACATATGTACAATTGGTTTAAAGCAAAACATTTATTTTTCTACAGCGTGTCTTCTGCAGCTTCTATGTCTTACAATGCACTACAAGCTGCTGGATGGCTTTCAATGCTAAGTCTGACAGACCAGCTGAATGTCAGCTCCTTTCTAGCCTCTGTCTTTGCTTTCCTGAATGCTATTCTAAGCTATTCTAAGCTGACATCTCATTTGGTTTAAGTTTATTTTCTTTGGTTGTAAAGATGTCAGCTTAGGTTAGTGATCAGATAGAGAAAGGTTAGAGAGGAGTAAGCTGGTCTGTTGGACTTAAGACTGAACAGCATCCAGGAGCATGTATTGTATTGTAAAACATACAAGCTGCAGAAGAGAAACACTGCAAAATTTGTAATCACAACAATTGTAAATATGTATTCAATAGAATACATACAATGTAATAGTAAAAAAAAATGTCTGCAATGGTGTCCCTAGCCTTTAATGTTGTTTAGTAGTGTATCTGAGGTCACATGACGGGTCATTCAGCTGTCATCATATGAAGGAAGCTGCTAGGGATACGTCTACATCTGTTCCACCACTTGTTTTTTCATCTAGGTATAAACATCAGTCCCATGGGTGTCTAGCTCTCCAATGCAAAATTCTCCATTCTGAAAATACTACGGTTTGTAAGCTATACCCTTATATGCAATGCTTAGGAAGCATTTTAATAAAACTCATAAACTAATGAAAAATAATGGGCCTCATTTATCAAAACTGTCCAACAGAAAATGGCTTTTTAGTACACAACAACCAATCACAGTGCAGTTTTTCAGTTTTGTCGAACAGTTTAAGGCCTCCCACACACACGAGTGAGTTCGGTCCGTGATATACGGTACGTATGTCGCCGCATTTCCCAGACCGAAAACACTGCAGGGAGTCGGGCTCCTAGCATCATAGTTATCTATGACGCTAGGTGTCACTGCCTCGTTGCAGGACAACTGTCCCGTACTGTAATCATGTTTTCAGTGCGGGACAGTTTTCATGCAGCGAGGCAGTGACACCTAGCGTCATAGATAACTATGATGCTCAGATCCCGACTCCCTGCAGTGTGTTCGGTCCGGGAAATGCGGCTGACATACATATATCACGGACTGAACACGCTTGTGTGAATCCGGCCTATGAAATTAAAGATGAAGCTGATTGGTTGCAGTGGGACAGTTTTGTCAATCAGGTCCATTTTTTGCTGAATCTCCGTTTGCTCCAACGTTTTTAAAATAATGTTTTAGGTAGAAAATCATTAGAATTATTCAAATATTGTGATTGAAATGTGATATGTTTGTATTTTACTACAGCATGGTTAAGATGGAGTTTTTGTATGACTTCTCATTCTATTAATTCCATTTCCAGCCCACCTGAAAGCAATGAATTAGTTAACAACTGATATACAGGCATGCTCCAGGGTCATTTAGCGCCGTGAGAGCTGACGAAAGTGCATTGTAGGGACTTAGTTAAATATAGGCATGTTTTGACTTTAATTTTCTTTTTATGGTGTATTATTTTGTATTGTACATTTGACATCATGTGACACTAAGTGATCAGAAAGTGCAGCAATGCTAGAACATACGTACTTAAGAAATGCAGAACTATCATAATCAGGATCACTCTTGTTCTGTTAACCATAGAGCAACTGTACTACCTCTAGAAAAAGCTCCGCACCTATTATAAGTAGTAATGCAGAGAATTGTACCCTGATAGGATCATACTATAAAATCATAAGCTACTCTTTCCTGTTACTTCATAATGTAGAAATATTTCCATAATTATTATAGTTTAGACTGAAGTCTAACATTCTCTCCAGTCCATTCCGGTCATTTTCTACAGTAAATCAGATGGAGTTCTGTGTAGCTGAATTTTCATTTCAGTAATTAGCAATTTTTCGGCATTATAATTTAAAGCAATGTGGTTGATTTGAGCAAGTCATGTAATGAATCATTATACCATACAGAGCCTTTTAAGATAGCCAAAGTGATTTTAAAGAGGTTGTTCTAGAAGGTCTAACTATGAGGGTGAAAATGTCTAAATTAAAAGAGCGCTAGTCTGCAATCATGGCTGTAAAATAAAGGTGCTCAGTAAGAAGTCCTATTACAATCAGAAAAGAAGAGAAGTATATCTCCATCTTGTGCACAGAAGCCGAGGAAATGATGAATACCTTAGGTAACTCGTTCCGTGCAAAATCAATCTTTCACTGTCAATGCTAAATGAACTCATTTGTTCTCAAATCTGCTTAGTCAGCTTCGAAGTATACTCAATTCAACCATATTAGCAAATCCTTTAATCTTGACGAGTCCACTGAGTAAGAAATCTGGAAATGTGCTAATATGACTGGACATATCTAGTAGGATAAGAATTGATTCTTTTAATTACCGTCCAATGAAGTTACAGTTACAGTTCTTTCTCTTACTAAACTATTTACCTGTTGATACATTACGGGGTCTAAACTGTGATTAATGCTTTGTCTTCTGTGCTCGCGAACTTGCAACAATTACTCACAACGCTAAAAGATGCCCAGTTTTACTTATTTATAGTATATAAGCATCATGTTATAGCAATATGTAGTTAGAAAACAAAATTAAGAATCCTATTATTATTGCTCCTTTTCTGTGACTTCCACCTTATATTAGTGGGGCCACATTTTTTTTTCTATCGACACCCCTACATTTATGGTGTGTGCTGAAAAATTTATGTTTAGTGTTAAGTGAGGGTCAGTTACAGCATTTTATTGATAATAAACTATTACACAACACCTACCACTACTACACAAATTCAATTTTGCTTCCATTTCACGGATTAGAAAAAAGATCACATGACCTCGAGCTTTTCAATAATGCCTTGCAGGCAGCCTTCCCAAAATGCACTGCAGTTTTCCCTCCCTCTAGCACAGCCAGCACTGAGGGGTATCGGTGGATGACTTTACTAATGCTGGCTTGGCGCTAAAGAAATTTGAAAGGGGCTGGATACAGTCCTATCAGAAAGGGGATTTTTAGGGCAATCAGGACAGTCTCTGCAATTCTCAGTGAATTTGTTCAGCTATCAAATTAAAACGGTTGATTCGATCAAATCGGCCCTGTAATGAATTTCGGGAAATTCATGCTTTCGGGAAACATATGTATGAGACTTGAATGCTGATACTCGGTGACCTGAAATCCAATCTAACACCATGTGTCAACCACCAGCTGTGACTTCATACATCAAGAAAAAGGATTAACATAAACAAGAAAATTGTAACAAGACAAATGTTTTTTATTTTTTTAACAGCCAACAAGAAAATCAGCAACCAAAATAGGGTAGGGGAGCTGGGCACCAAAGAGGACCAGCCTATGTACAGGGGCACTTGATTCTGTTAGTGTGTGGCTACTTGAACCCATACCAACCAATTACAGACGAGCCTGCTTATATACTTCACTGTTAACTTTGAGATGCATTGATGTGCTAATGAGATTCAATGCTATACTCAGAAAGTCATAGCTTCGGTTTTAGTTCTAGGCAATAATATAAGGTAACTCCCCATATTGATGTACCTTACCTACTCTACCTGTACAAAGTATAACTAATATAAAGACACATAGATTAGCAGTTTTGTATTAGAAGTCAGTAGTAGAATATAAACCGGTGACAGGGATTGAAATGTAAGAGGCGACACATTTTATTTCTCTTCACGACCCTGTCTATGGTCATTTAAAGGTCATTAAGCGGGTTATCCCAAGAACACACTTACAAAAAAAATACAGGCCTTCATTGAACGCAGCTTTGTGTAATGTTACTAATCAGTAAAAATAAGTTGAAATCACAATTTTTCATCTTTTTTCGCTGATTTCTTGCCCATTGATCTCTCTGCTATGTTGCTGAATTGTGAGTGGGCTCCCCACATATTCTCTTCACCATCTATCTCCCAGAGGTACATTGCAGTCTTCTGCAATTTTAGCAATGCCACCAGAAGTTGGAGCTTTCTTCCATAGTCTACCTAAGGAGGGCAGCATCACATGGAGCAATCCCTCCGCAATTCCGGTGTCAAGGAACAAAGGAAGTTCAGTGCTGCATGCTGACTAATGTGAAAGGCGGATGCAGCATGAGGGGCTTACTAGATATGCTAGGGGCCCTATCATTTACTTCAAAGTAAGTAATCTCACTCAGGAAGATGTAAAAAAATGTATATATATTACAAATAGACTTAAAATTAGATGTTTTTGTTTTTTTTAGATAAAATTGTTCATGGGATAACCCCTTTAAGGTTATAAAATACTAGGTAATCTCAGTGTCTACTACTCTATGCAACTGCTTTTGTCTTTTTGGCTTCATCAAGAATTTATGGTTTGATTTGACAGATGGAAATTTGGTCCATCATGTATATCAGATTTAGACTTGTTTTAATTTTTGTTTTTTTGTACTGATTAAACACTTTGATAATAGCATTTAATCAGCTATTGTATGGAAAAAGGCAATTCCTTGGAAATCAATGGCATCATTGCATACAACTTGCAGTAAATCCCCCGTTACTTCCCCCACAATTAAAAACATCAGAATGCTGCTCAGACTAGGGGCACATTGTACTATGAATTTTTTCATAGCAGGGTTGAAAATAAATTAAGCTATCTGATTGGTTGCTGTGGGCAACACTGGTTCTTTTTCTAGTAGAGTTTTGCATAAGGACATAGATGTCTTTGGGGTAATATAGACATGATTAGTTTTGCTGTTATACTTATAAGTTAATTAAGTGCCTGCTGATAGGGGTAAGGAGAAGAGATTGATGAATCAGTTCATGAGTGATTGCTTTGAGATTTGGATGTAGAGTTTAAGATGTCTTATTCAGTGTCCTGTCTTTTTTATGTTATTTCACTTTTAAATGATTGACTGATAGCATATTTCTGTAAGTCTCATTTATGTGTATCTTATGTAGGTATTTATGAGCATACACAAGCATTT
Organism: Rhinoderma darwinii; assembly: GCF_050947455.1. NCBI lineage: Eukaryota > Metazoa > Chordata > Amphibia > Anura > Rhinodermatidae > Rhinoderma > Rhinoderma darwinii. The sequence continues at coordinate 105,851,142 of NC_134690.1, read as the reverse complement.
ATAGTATGTGCTGCAAATTAAAGTATACTCATAAACCCAGTATCAAAAATAAGGGCCATTTTCATTCCAATGTTTCCATTCCCTCCTGCTAAAGCTACACTCTTAGTTTTGTTGACGCCTCACAATCTTACAATACAAAAAAGGTGGTATAATGTTATTGGAAGGGTAAAAAGTAACATATGAGGGGGTGTAACATAATATAATTAAGGGGTGTGGCAACTTAAAGCAGATAAAAAAAAGTCACAGACAGAAAATAAAACAATGGCAATGAAGGAAATCAAGAAAAAAATAACTTACATTTCTTTGATGAGTATAACTGAACATATTATTTTAGTCACTGCCCTATTAAGAGGAGATCAATTCCTTATGTAACTATTTCATTTTTTACTTTGTCCATGCACACTCTTTTCTGTGTAACATTACTCCTGTCATTACCTACCATTCTTTAGAAGCTCTGGGGGTGCATATTGATGGGATGTTACCAGCTCTCCAACACCCACGATTTCTTAGGCAAGAATTTTCAATGAGATCAGCATGGAAAGCATTACAAGTCAAGCACAGGTGACATGAGTCAAAGGGTTTTGCTGATGCATTTTTGAATTTGCTCTAGACTAAGAAATGGCTAATCACACATATGCACCTCTTTAGTAACACATATATACAGTGAAGGAAATAAGTATTTGATCCCTTGCTGATTTTGTAAGTTTGCCCACTGTCAAAGACATGAACAGTCTAGAATTTTTAGGCTACGTTAATTTTACCAGTGAGAGATAGATTTTATAAAAAAAAAAACAGAACATCATATAGTCAAAATTATATATATTTATTTGCATTGTGCACAGAGAAATAAGTATTTGATCCCCTACCAACCATTAAGAGTTCAGCCTCCTCCAGACCAGTTACATGCTCCAAATCAACTTGGTGCCTGCATTAAAGACAGCTGTCTTAAATGGTCACCTGTATAAAAGACTCCTGTCCACAGACTAAATTAATCAGTCTGACTCTAACCTCTACAACATGGGCAAGACCAAAGAGCTTTCTAAGGATGTCAGGGACAAGATCATAGACCTGCACAAGGCTGGAATGGGCTACAAAACCATAAGTAAGATGCTGGGTGAGAAGGAGACAACTGTTGGTGCAATAGTTAGAAAATGGAAGACATACAAAATGACTGTCAATCGACATCGATCTGGGGCTCCATACAAAATCTCACCTCGTGGGGAATCCTTGATCCTGAGGAAGGTGAGAGCTCAGCCGAAAACTACACGGGGGGAACTTGTTAATGATCTCAAGGCAGCTGGGACCACAGTCACCAAGAAAACCATTGGTAACACATTACGCCGTAATGGATTAAAATCCTGCAGTGCCCGCAAGGTCCCCCTGCTCAAGAAGGCACATGTACAGGCCCGTCTGAAGTTTGCAAATGAACATCTGGATGATTCTGAGAGTGATTGGGAGAAGGTGCTGTGGTCAGATGAGACTAAAATTGAGCTCTTTGGCATTAACTCAACTCGTCGTGTTTGGAGGAAGAGAAATGCTGCCTATGACCCAAAGAACACCGTCCCCACTGTCAAGCATGGAGGTGGAAACATTATGTTTTGGGGGTGTTTCTTTGCTAAGGGCACAGGACTACTTCACCGCATCAATGGGAGAATGGATGGAGCCATGTACCGTCAAATCCTGAGTGACAACCTCCTTCCCTCCACCAGGACATTAAAAATGGCTCGTGGCTGTGTCTTCCAGCACGACAATGACCCGAAACATACAGCCAAGGCAACAAAGGAGTGGCTCAAAAAGAAGCACATTAAGGTCATGGAGTGGCCTAGCCAGTCTCCAGACCTTAATCCCATCGAAAACTTATGGAGGGAGCTGAAGATCTGAGTTGCCAAGCGACAGCCTCGAAATCTTAATGATTTACAGATGATCTGCAAAGAGGAGTGGGCCAAAATTCCATCTAACATGTGTGCAAACCTCATCATCAACTACAAAAAACGTCTGACTGTTGTGCTTGCCAACAAGGGTTTTGCCACCAAGTATTAAATCTTGTTTGCCAACGAGATCAAATACTTATTTCTCTGTGCACAATGCAAATAAATATATATAATTTTGACAATGTGATTTTCTTTTCTTTTTTTTAATATAATCTATCTCTCACTGGTAAAATTAACCTAGCCTAAAAATTCTAGACTGTTCATGTCTTTGACAGTGGGCAAACTTACAAAATCAGCAAGGGATCAAATACTTATTTCCTTCACTGTATATGAGAGTGGTTAATTACAAGTTTTCTGATTTATGTTATCTCTGTGTTTGGGCATTGGTCTTAGTCTGGATTTGGTCATTGTTTAACTTTGCCTGTTTAATTAGGGCAGAGTACTTTTCTTGGGATTATATATACTTCAGGCCTGGATTACTCAGGTGCTGGTTATATTGTTTCTGGCATGTGCTAAATCTTTACAGATTCTAGTTGGTGACATAGTTCTTGTCTTTGTGTTTGTTTGTATTGTGGGACCTGTTGGTCCTCTGAGAGATCTAGTTTTTATATGTAGGTTTTATGTGTATCCTGGGATCAGTATTTGCACTCTTAGTAATACAGAAATGATTGATTAGCAAATAGTTAATCTCTATCACTTAACCGTGACTTATCACTTTGTTGGAAGACTACCATTCTAAAAATACTTCTGCTATAAAGTTCTTGGCAGGGACCGGTTGATGCTTAACTCTTCACTCTTTGGGCAGGCAACAGCCAAGAATTCCATAGGGATTTATAGACAGGTTTCCTGCCATTGGATGCTGTCAATCCATGAACGCATGAAGGAACCATGCAAATTAAAAAAAGAAATGGTATGTAAATAAACTGCAAAAAAACATTATAATATGATTAGGTGTCATGACACTTTATCTAACCATTACATTTGGATCCCTGCCATTATATTATAACATATCTCATATGACAAAACAAGTTGGAAAAGACTGTTTTAATGAAAATTACTCCAGCTACAGATAATTACTATTATAAATTAGGTAGCAAGAGTTTGTAGGCAACTGAACAACTATATGCCCTAAACTTCTCTTCAAAAGGCCTAATGTTTAAACTACCCCTCAGGATGACTGCATGTCCACATCCCAGGTCATTTGATTTGTAAGGTGCTATGGATTTCCCCATGTGGTCTCACTGGGCAGTCAGCTAATTTTGGTACCAAAATAGCATACAGGGTGCTCTTTAATGGAAGTTACAAAAGCACCTTGTTTTTCTTATGGCATCCAAATGATGCCTAAAGTTAAAGGAATCTGCCCAGGTGACAGATTATTTTTAAATATCTGCTTATTTCTATATTGTAATGTAACAAAATAAACCATTAGCCATTAGCAATGTTTCCGTCACCATTGATATCAATGGTGACAAAAACATTGCTAATGGTTTCCGTTTGTCACCGTTCCAGCAGGTTTCCGTTTTTTTGCCGGAATCAATAGCGCAGTTGGAAACCGTTAGCAATGTTTCCGTCACCATTGATATCAATGGTGATGCAAATGGAAGCTAAGGTTTCTGTTTGACTTTCCGTTGAGGGGTTCCACGACGGAAGCCTCTGACGGAACCCCTCAACGGAAAACTAACGCTGATGTGAACAGGCCCTAAATTATATATTTTTAGAAAATGAGCAAAATTGGACACCAAAAATTGAGTGATACCATTATAAATTTAGGAAGAAGACTGACCATTCTCATTTGGAATATATTTATATACAGTACTTGTCTTTATATACAGTACTTGTCCAAAATAAATGAAAATGTAAAATTTAGTGTTTAACACGATTAGTTCTTGCAAAGGATTCATGAATCTCATAAAATTCGACATTTGATTAGCTGAGTGTTAAAGGGTCTTCACAGTTCAGTTCCCAAAGTAGACTTCTTGTCACTATAGAAGAGTCTCTAGTTGCTTGTGTCTTAGGAAAACCTATATTATTACCTAAGATCAGAAGGAGTTGGACGTTATACATGAATAATTTTGAACTGAATATGAGTATTTTTTTCCCCAGCAAGAACTTTATGGAATCAGTATGCATGCTTTTCAGAGGGAGTTACTGTTGTAATGTTTGGGGCTACTTACTGTGATGTAAGAAACCTATTAATATAGAATATAAATGCAAAAGTTTCTCATTTCGAATGCTTTTGGGGAGCTTGTTGTTTCCATAATGTGAGTTGTCAATGTTTATTGGAAAAAATCAGCCAAGCTGAATATTCTCTACTGACGGGAAACAAGTTGCTCACCAAGCTTGCCTTGTCAGTGAGAGTTAAACCAGTCACTGATCCTAATTCTGACACGGTTGTTGGAGCATACCAATTTTTAATCGCTACATGACTTGTCAGATTGAATATGCACTGCATGGATAACTTAGAAAACGTCTTAATACCTAGACGCCACTGAGCACTTGTTTCCAATTAATTCATATTATAATTTTCAAAACTACCATATTGACTATAGTGACTTTTATAGAGGTACTGCTGTGTAGTACACATTTTATAATGCCTATTTTTTCCTCAGTTTATGTTAGTATGAGATGTTAATCTAGATACAAACTTGGCTGTATTATGTCCATCCTCTGGCCTAAAGTACTTGCCAATAAACTTAAGTATGTGTGCCTTTTCCTTCAGATAGCAGGATCTTAATATACTGGAGATCGGTAGGATCTGGAAATTCCACCAATAAGACAATAAAGTTGTTGTTTGCAATTAGAAAAATGTTGCTTTTTTTTCCAGAAACTTTGCCACTCAAGTGAAAGAAGCTAATCTGCAATACCAGACCCAGTTGATGAAAAAAGTGAAGCTGTTTCTGTAAAAAAAACAGCTATGTTTTTCTAATCCCATACAACTCATTTAATCTTGTTCCCTAAGAGAGGCGTAGCTAGGTTCTCCTGCACCCAGGGCAAAGATTCAGTTTGGCGCCCCCCCCCAACTTCTTTCCAAACATCTCCTTCCTCCTCACCATGTTTGCTTTCTCTACAAATCAATGAAGTATAATTTTTTTCACATTCTTATAATGTAACTCAAGCATAAAACCATTTGTACTTTTTACAAGCAATATAGTTATATAAGGTAGTTAACATAACAATATATTAAAAGAAAATAAATTAAAGAGGTCAGTGTGCCTGTCTAAAACAGATTGTATATCTGAGGCTAATGAGACTATATGGTAACATAATGAACAGCCTCCTCTTGTAGATGGTGCCAAACAGACCACGCTTGTAGACAGTGCCACACAGCCCCTACTTGAAGATAGCGACACACAGCCCCCCCCCCTTGTAGGTAGTGACACTCAGCTCCCAAATAAATAAAAAAAAAATTGTACTCACCTAGCACCATTCTGACGACGAACATAGCAGCTCTACAGCCTCCTCAGCAGCCTATAAGACGGAATCCTTGCGTAGGCCGGAATGATCCATTGACGTTGTCATGTCGGCCTGCGCAGGGATCCTGTACCAGCGCCTTAGTGAATGGCAGAGCAGAGAGCTAGCTCCTTGCTCCACATATTATTCAATAGTATCTGCGTCCTAAGGATGCAGACACAATTGAATGTGGCAATCGCCCAGGTGCAGGGGACGCCACTGGGAATGAGGGGACCCGTGCCGCCTGGCCCATCACATTATGAGCTGGACGGTAAGGGCCCCCTCATGCCGCGGGCACTGTAGCAGTCCTATGGCTGCTATAGAGGTAGTTTCACCACTGACGGCAGCTGTACCAGCGGCACCTGGTCAGTAGCGATGCTGCGGCGCCCCCTTCCTTCCCTCCTAGTTGCACTGGGGAACATGCTCCTTCTGCCCCCCCAGCTATGCCCCCTTTAGCGATATGCTATCAATGTCCATTGTTTTCAGAACCCTTTAGGTCTCTTTTACACGGGCCAATTATCGGGCAAATGAATGTTCACAGAACGCTCGTTCCAGATTATTGCCCTTGTAAACAGGGCAAAGATCAGCTGATGAACGATTAGCCGATGATGCTCGTTCATCGGCTAACTGCATCCTTTATGCTGCAAGAAATATTATCGTGTTGGCAGCAGATCTCCCTGTGTAAACAGGGAGACATATTTGGCCAACATGATAGAAATGTATGGGGACGAACGATCGTAGTAACATTCGCTCGTCCCTATGCATTGCTACTTGTGAAAGGAGCAAATGAGCTCTGATCAACGAGCTGTCTTGTTGATCAGCGCTCGTTTACACGACCCATGTTGGTTCATGTAAGAGGACCCATACTTTAGCCTCAACACAATTTAACTCTCTCTGACCACACTTACAATACAAAAATATATTTAAACTAAGATAATGTATGGTAATGCAGTTGCAAAGGGGCACTGACCTACCACAAGTCAGTAATACAAAAAAGGCTTAAAATACATTTAGCTTTACAATGCAGATTTAATAAATAAATTACATTGTACATATTTTTTTTTTAAAGGTTCCGCTGCCATTTATTCCATGTTCTTCATCTTGAGTAGAGATGAGCGAACTTATCAAAAGTTCGGTTCGGCTAGTTCGCCGAATTTCACAAAAAAAGTTTGGTTCGGACCGAACTAGTTCTGACCGAACCTGTCACTTCCGTGCGCCGAGCATGCTACTGTCCGGGGTGCTGATAGAGTTAATGGGCTGCACTAACTCTTTCAGCAACCTTCACAGTACATGCTCGGCGCGCGGAAAATACAATTTTAATAAATGTAATAAAAAAATAAAAATTATACGTTCGTACTTACTTTCCTCCTGTCCGGCCTCCAGAGATGACGTTTCATCCCTTTCGCCGCTGCAGCCAATCACAGGCTGTAGTGGCGGTCACGCACGCCAGGATGACGCTTCATCCCACGTGACCGCCTCTGCAGCCAATCACAGGCTGCAGCGGCGACATGGATGAAACGTCATCGCTGGAGGCCGGACAGGAGGAAAGTAAGTATGAACGTATTATTATTTTTTTTGGCATGTATGTATGTATGTTGGCATGTATGTATGTTGTCATGTATGTATATCTGTGCATGTATGTTGGCATGTATGTATATATGTGCATGTTTGTATGTATATTTGCATGTATATATTTGCATGTATGTTTGCATGTATGTATTTTTGCATGTATGTTGTCATGTATGTATGTATGTATGTTGTCATGTATGTATGTATGTATGTATATATGTGCATGTGTGTATGTATATTTGTATGTATGTATGTTTGCATGAATGTATGTATGTTTGCATGTATGTGTGTTTGCATGAATGTATGTTTGCATGTATGTATGTATGCATGTTTGTATGTATATTTGCATGTGTGTATATATATATATATGTATGTTGTCATGTATGTATGTATGTATGTATGTTGTCATGTATGTATGTATATATGTGCATGTATGTTGGCATGTATGTATATATGTGCATGTGTGTATGTATGTATATTTGCATGTATATATTTGCATGTATGTATGTTGTCATGTATGTATGTATATATGTGCATGTATGTTTGCATGTATGTTGGCATGTATGTATACATGTGCATGTTTGTATGTATATTTGCATGTATATATGTTTGCATGTGTGTATGTATGTTTGCATGTATGTATGTTTGCATGTATGTATGTTGTCATGTATGTTTGTTTGTATGTATGTTGTCATGTATGTATGTATATATGTGCATGTATGTATGTTTGCATGTTTTTATTTTTGCATGTATGTTTGCATGTATGTTTATATATATGTGCATGTATGTAATTATGTTTGCATGTATTTATGTTTGCATGTATATTTGTGCATGCTTGTATATATGTATGTATGTATGTATCTTTGCATGTTTGTTTGTATGTATGTTTTCATGTGTGTGTGTGTATGCATGTATGTATGATAGTTTGCATGTATATATGTGTGTATGTTTGCATGTATGTATATTTGCATGTATATATGTGCATGCTTGTATGTATGTTTGCATATATGTATGTATCGCCATGTATGATACTGTCTGCTGGCGCCCTGTATCTAAGTCAACTTCACGGCAGGCTTCTATACATGGTATAACAGTCAGTATCACACATTAAACTGAATCTAAGCCTACGACATGTTTTATTTAATTTTTTTTTTCACAGGTTTGGTGTTTGGTCTACGTCGGTTTCGAGGACTACTGAGATGACGTGTTTTTTTTCTACAATAAAATGGTTAATGAGGGTTGTGTTGGGGGTGCTTTATTTCAATAAAATATTTTATCTATATCTTTGTCTTTTTCTTTTCAAATTTTATTACTACCACTTTAGTAATGGCCGCTGTCTGAGTGACAACATCCATTACTAAGGCGAGGCTTAGTGTTAGCCGGTGCAGAGGCTAACACTAACCACCATTATTACCCCGGTACCCACCACCACCAGGGGTGCCGGGAAGAGCCAGGTACGATCCAGTACCCGACCATCTGTTGTGATGGTCGGGCTCTGGGGCGGCCGCAGGCTGGTATTATGAGGCTGGGAAGGGCCAAAAACAGTGGACCTTCCCACCCTTGTAATGCTAGGCTGCTGCTGTGTTGTATCTGGCTGGTTATAAAAGTGGGGGGGACCCCACGTCATTTTTTTAAATTATTTATTAAAAAATTTTTTTTTTAAAAGACATGGGGTTCCACCCAATTTATCATAACCAGCCACATACAACACAGTGTTATTAGCCTGGGAATGGACAAAACCAGTGGCCCTTCCCACCAATGTAATGCCAGACTGCTGCGGCCTTGTATATGGCTGGTTATTAAAAATGTGGGGGACCCGTCTATTGCTAAATTTGTTAAATTCAAAAAAAAAAACGATGTGGGGGTCCCCCCCATTTTTATAACCAGCCCGATACAACACAGCAGCAGCAGCCTAGCATTACAAGGGTGGGAAGATCCACTGATTTTGGCCCTTCCCAGCCTCATAATACCAGCCTACGGCCGCCCCAGTACCCGACCATCACAACAGATGGTCGGGTACTGGATCGTACCAAGCTCTTCCCGGCACCCCTGGTGGTGGTGGGTACTGGGGTAATAATGGGTGGTTAGTGCTAGCCTCTGCACCGGCTACCACTAAGTACCGCCTTAATAATGGACGCTGTCAATCAGCCAACTGCCATTATCTAGGCACTAATAAAGTTTAAAAAAAAACACAAAGACAATTCTTTTTTATTGAAATAAGAAATCCCCAACAAAACCCTCGTTAACCATTTTATTAAAATTTGAAAAAACGTAGATCTACGCAGTAGTCCAACGAATCGAAGATGTAGTCCAATCGGTACATCAAAATCTGCAACAACATAAAAAAACAGTTATCAATGTGAACAATAACAATACTTCTACTCACCTACACACATATATACACGCACACACAAACAAACAACCATACACAAACACACATATATACACAAACAACAAGATATACAAACACACACACACACACATAAACAGACAAACACACACACACATATACACGAACTCACACATATACAAACAATAACACACATTTCCAAACACACACACACACACACACAGTTATACACACACATACACGAACACATATACACAAACACATATACAAACAAAAACACACATACCCAAACACACATATACACAAACACATATACACAAACACACCCATATATACACACAAACACACACCCATATACACACATATACACAAACACACACATATACAAAAACACACACAAACATCTACACACAAACATATACACAAATACACCCATATATACACAAACATATACACAAACGCATATACACAAACACACCCATATATACACACACACACATATACACAAACACACATATAAAAACAAAACAGACAAAGTCACATACCCAAACACACATATATACACAAACACACACATACACAAACACGGTTTCTTTTAAATGCTGATGGGGAACCCGCTCGATCCACTATATAAGGCTGCGCTACAGTGCAGCATTTAAAAGAAACAGGATCCTGACCTGTCCATAGAGTTTAAGGCAGCACAGAGTATTTCAGGAGATGAGCATGCAGATTCAGTGCTGCTGTGAACTCTGCTCTTACCATTACGTATCTCTCAGTCTGTTACCTCTCCTCCACTCCTGTCCTCCAGAACACCTTCACATGATTGACAAGTCACCACGTAATGGTAAGAGCAGAGTTCACAGCAGCACAGAGTATTTCAGGAGATGAGCGTGCAGATCTTGTGCGGGGTGGTGACTTGCCAATCATGTGAAGGTGTTATTGAGGACAGGAGTGGAGGAGAGGTAACAGACTGAGCTACGTAATGGTAAGAGCAGAGTTCACAGCAGCACTGAATCTGCAAGCTCCTCTCCTGAAATACTCTGTGCTGCTGTGAACTCTGTTCTTACCATTACGTAGCTCAGTCTGTTACATCTTCTCCACTCCTGTCCTCTATAACACGCTCACATGATTGGCAAGTCACCACCACGCACAAGATCCGCATGCTCATCTCCTGAAATACTCTGTGCTGCTGTGAACTCTGCTCTTACCATTACGTGGTGACTTGCCAATCATGTGAAGGTGTTCTTGAGGACAGGAGTGGAGGAGAGGTAACAGACTGAGAGCTACGTAATGGTAAGAGCAGAGTTCATAGCAGCACTGAATCTGCACGCTCATCTCCTGAAATACTCTGTGCTGCCTTAAACTCTGTGGACAGGTCAGGATCCTGTTTCTTTCAAATGCTGCTGGGGAACCCGCTCAATCCACTATATAAGGCTGCGCCTCCATCCTCTTCTGCCCCAGTCACTTATTCCCAAGCACTGTAGCGCAGCCTTATATAGTGGATCGAGCGGGTTCCCTAGCAGCATTTAAAATAAACAGGATCCTGACCTGTCCACAGAGTTTAAGGCAGCACAGAGTATTTCAGGAGATGAGCACGGGCAGCCGTTCGTTTTTCCGAGCCGTGCTCCCATTATGCACACGACCGTAAAAACACCCATTATTGCGGGTCGGAATTACGACCCGCAATAACGGGCTCATAGACTTCTGTTACCCACGGGTACCTTTCCGTTTTCTCACGGGAAGGTGCCCGTGCCGTTAAAAAAATAGAACATGTTCTATTTTTCTATTTTACGGGCCGTGCTGCTATAATTATAATGACAGCACGGTTCGCAAAAGCGGCCGGCTGCCCGTGGCCGGCCTGCCGTGCTCGTAGTTACGAGTCGTAATTACGAGCACGGCCCGTAAAATAAAAAAATAGAACATGTTCTATCTTTTTAACGGCACGGGCACCTTCCCGTGAGAAAACGGGAAGGTACCCGTGGCTAACAGAAGTCTATGGGCCCGCTATTTCGGGTCGTAATTACGACCCGTGATAACGGGTGTTTTTATGGTCGTGTGCATGAGGCCCCGTAATGACGGGTGGCTACATGTGTCAGTAAGGGTATGTGCACACACACTAATTACGTCCGTAACTGACGGACGTATTTCGGCCGCAAGTACCGGACCGAACACACTGCAGGGAGCCGGGCTCCTAGCATCATACTTATGTACGATGCTAGGAGTCCCTGCCTCTCCGTGGAACTACTGTCCCGTGCTGAAAACATGATTACAGTACGGGACAGTTGTCCTGCAGAGAGGCAGGGACTCCTAGCATCGTACATAACTATGATGCTAGGAGCCCGGCTCCCTGCACTGTGTTCGGTCCGGTACTTGCGGCCGAAATACGTCCGTCAATTACGGACGTAATTAGTGTGTGTGCACATACCCTAAATAGTCACTGTTCAGGGTGCTGAAAGAGTTAACTGATCGGCAGTAACTGTTTCAGTACCCTGGACAGTGACTACCGATCACAGTACCTGTAAAAAAAAAGACGTTCATACTTACCGGGAACTCCCTGCTTCCTCCAGTCCGGTCTCCTGGCCGTTGCCTTGGTGACGCGTCCCTCTCGACATCCCTTGATGACGATGCAGCCCATGTGAGCGCTGCAGCCAATCACAGGATGCCGCGGCCTCTGCAGCCAATCACAGGCTGCAGAGGCCTCTGCAGCCAATCACAGGCTGCCGCGTCAGAAAAGGTCGGACTGGAGGAAGAAGAGGGACTCGTCACCAAGACAACGACCGGGTACGTATGAAATGCTTTTTATTTTATTTTTAATCAGCAGCCTCTTTTCTCTATCAGTGATTGATAGAGACAAGTGGCTGCCGATTTGTATAATGTTTTTGACCGGGTTCGGTCAAAACGGGTTCGGCCGAACCCGGTGAAGTTCGGATTCGCTGCGAACCGAACTTTTCCGGAAGTTCGGACCGAAACCGGGTTCGGTTGTCCCGGTTCGCTCATCTCTAATCTTGAGCACCATGGATGCAACTGTAGGACAAAAGGGAAAGCAAAGTGTTTTGTCCACTTTCAATTCCACTGCTTCCGAGCCCACATTCCCCTGGTGGGATACTACAGAATTTATTTGCAAGAGTATTTATTTTACAAGATAAAAGAAACTCATAGATCATTGAGTTGTGATCACTTTAACCCCTTAATGACCGGCCTATTTTGGACCTTAATGACCAAGCTATTTTTTACGTTTTTCAGTCGTCGCATTCCAAGAGCTATAACCTTTTTATTTTTGCGTCGACATAGCTGTATAAGATCTTGTTTTTTGCGGGACAAGTTGCACTTTTTAATAGCACCATTTTTAGGTACATATTATTTATTGATTAACTTTTATTAACTTTTTTTTGGGGGGGAATAGAAAAAAATCACAAATTTCGCCACTCTTTTTTGCGTCCTAAATCTACGCCGTTTACCGTGTGGTATAAATAACACAATAACTTTATTCAGCGGGTTGTTACGATTGCAACGATAAGAAATTTGTATCGTTTTTGTATGTTTTACTACTTTTACACAGTAAAAACGCTTTTTTTTTCAAAATTATTTGTTTTTGTGTCTCCATATTTGAAGAGCCGTAACGTTTTTATTTTTTCGCCGATGCGGTCATATGAGGGCTTTTTTTTTTGCGGGACGACTTGTAGTTTTTATTGGTACCATTTTGGAGTAGATGCGACTTTTTGATCACTTTTTATTACATTTTTTTAAAGTCAGTATTCACAGAAAACAGCAATTTTTCCATAGTTTTTTATTATTTTTTTTACGCCGTTCACCGTGCGGGTTAAATAATGTAATAGATTTATAGTCGGGGTCGTTACGGACGCGGCGATACCAAATATGTGTAACTTTTTAACTTTATTTTGTTTTTTTAATAGTAAAGCATTTTGTAAGGGGAAAAGCTGGGTTTTTCATTTTTTTTCACAATTTTTTTAAAATTAACTTTATTAAACTTTTTTTTCACTTTTTTACTAGTCCCATTAGGGGACTATAATATGCGATTCTGCGATCGCATTTATAATACACTGCAATACTTTTGTATTGCAGTGTATTACTGCCTGGCCGTTTAACACGGACAGGCATCTGCTAGGTCATGCCTGCGGCATGATCTAGCAGGCATTCACTCCAGGCAGCCTGGGGGCCTTTATTAGACCCCCGGCTGCCATTAGAGACACAGACACTCGGCGATCGTATCGCCGGGTGTCGGTGGGGGAGAGAGGGAGCTCCCTCCCTCTCTCCAAAACCACTCAGATGCGGTGCTCGCTATTGAGCACCGCATCTGAGGGGTTAAACGTGTGAGATCGATACTAATATCGATCTCACACGGCAGAGCAGGGACGCTCCCAGCCCTCAGCTGCCTCTAGCAGCTGAGAGCAGGGAGATCTGACAGTTCCCTGCTCTGTAAACTTATTCCGATGCCGCGACGTAAAAAGTCTATGGCATCGGAATAAGGCCCGTTAGTGACCGACGTAGAAACACGATGGGCCGGTCACTAACGGGTTAAGGGGACTATTGAAGATTCATTCTTATGCTCATCTATGTTTTGTACTAGTAATTAAAGTTCCAACAACTAGAAATATTCCATCTGTTAGCAGACGTGCTTCTCTGCTGCTCCTACTACTTCTATACTACAACTTACTACTTACTACGACCAAAGCTTCTCAAACTTTTTTCTACTGGGGCAACACAAGACAAAAGATGTTGATGTCTGGGCCTCACTACCACAAAAATATTTTTACTTTTAATTTACCATTTAGTTGTCTCCTGAAACCAGTATAACATTAAAATAATCACAACATTAGTCAAATATGTCGCAAAACCAATCATTATTGCAGCCAGTGAAAGGCCTATGATAATAAGAACAGTAAACATAACAAACAATAAAACAGTTTACACTTTCTATAGCTTCAGGCAGAGTCATGTATATAGGCTGTATGGCTGAATTGATATGCAAATGGTAATGTAATATGGTTAATATAGAAGAATACCTTAGTAATATGTCATCCGGTAGAGCATTGGAGTATGCCTTTATATTAAATAGGAAGCATATGGAGGTACAGAAGGGACCCAAAGAAGTCTATGGGCATCATATTAAAGATTCCTACAATTCAAAGGTCTTACGGAGCTGTAATACACTCATGTGTATGGGGCCTTAGTCCAACTAACTGACACCTTGTTCCCATCAGGACATATACTAACACTGCAAACTTAGAAAGTATCATAATATAAGAGAATAACTAGTCATAGTTTGCTATACTTCACACAAAGGTTTTATTTTGTTACAATAACAAAACAATGTAACACACTACAATGGTTTATCACTGCTTCCAAGCCAATGGTTTACTATCAAAAAAATATTTATATTTATATAGGGAATGGAGACCTATTTCAGAAATCTTTTCTCGCCTATGTGTGGTGTGGAAAATCACTATTTAACACATTTCTGCTATAAGTCATCGCACCGAATATTTTAAGGGATATAAATGCGCTGAGTGTCTGACTTTATCAAAGGCATTGGGAAGTCCAAAAGTGTGAGAAACAGAAGCACATTATCCACTAATAGAATGAGCTGCCAACCTACAGCCGACATTTATAAGTTACCTGAAGTTTAGATGGATTACACCTTTCTGCTGGGTAGAAGGTTTAAGAATGACTTAATCTTCATTTGCCCCAAGCAAGTTGAAAAATGACCCAGAAAAGCAGCCTCCTGTGGCTGATTTTAACTCAGCAAAGGTTTTTTTTTTATATCCCTTGAAAGAGATATTATTCATTTCTTTCCTCTTTTGGGCTTTCTAACTCATTGTAAATGTTATGATATGGAAGACATGCAGTAAAAGAACAAGAAAGTCTCAAAACGTGCCAGTCACTAAACAGGTTTTTAAGATGGGAGAATAAAATAAAATTGAATGCCTGTAATAAAACATGCAGAACACTTCTAGCTTATCGCAAGTTTAAATGTTAGATTTAGAGATGGCATAAGAATTATAATATTTTTTATATCTCAACTTTTATAAACGGTCATGATTGATTAATACATTTAAACTTTTTATCTGCCCTACTGGTGGTAACCAATTTGCCGTTTTATTACATCAAGCATCTGCAGTCAGAAGTAGAATGTCAGCATTAACGTAACTCATTTAACAGAACATTTCAGCTTGTTGTGCTGGCTGATTTAATATTGTGGAAAAAGTTTTATTTTAGTGATTGCATTTGCAGAATAGTAAGAAAAAAGTTTCAAATAGTTTTATATGTTTTTAAGTCAGTTTCCAGATTTATTGCTATGTGTTAATATTAGGTTGAATCATCCCTGGCTTAAGCTGTTGTTCAAAGTGTAAATCAGTGATGTCAAACTGGCAGCCCGGGCTCCATGTTGCCTATGCGTGTATGCTGCCAATCCCAGGCCCAAGACAACTTGATAGGGTGCAATACTTTCCTCAAGGGGTTGAATGATTTAGAAAGATCCTTGTAACAAAAAGGGATTGCCCAAATCGGACTTCTCCTTTAATAATCGGGCAGTAGCGCTCCTGTACATTGAAAGCTCTGTAATCATGACAAATAATCTGTAATCTCACAGCTAATATGTTCTCTAACGCTCTGCCAAGGCCAAAAAATATCAGAGACCAGTGATGACCAGTCACTTTATCTTCCTACTGAGGAGAGCAGAGTGTGTTTGACTGTGGCTAACACGTGTGTGGACACTGGGGCTGTCACTGCTATGAAGCATTTTGAGAAGCACTGTTATCGAGGTAGATGGCGTTGCTCACATTCTACAAGGGCCAGGACACACACATTTGGATGTAAATGAGTTGAAAACAGCTGCAGTCTCTCTCTATCTCTCTTTGTCTCTCTGTCCATCTCTCTTTTTCTCTCCATATGGTGTGCATGGCGGAGTACTAGGTGTGCTAGAACTTTCAACTTTATATATTGTACTAAAATTCTATGAACAAGCTTATCATGGGGAAATGGCTGCAAATGAGGCACGGACAGCGGGTATTATTAAAATCACCTTCTTTACCTATAATTTATTCATAGGCTGTTTTATGAATGGGTTACATACGTACATTTCGATGGATGTATTAAAAATCCACAGCCTGTATAGAAAGGGGTGGGGTCTGGTCGGTTCTCCCCGGTCCTCCTGAACTGGTTGTTAAAATTATAGCCAGTTCACTGAACCAGGGTGAAGCAGGAACCCAGTACCGGGCCCCTGCACTCAATTGTATCCGTGTCCTATCTACAGGGAACTGCATAGGGACCCTAGCTACAGGGGGCTATATAGAGAGCGCTAGCTACTGGAGGCCCTATTTATAGGGGACTATATAGGGAGCACTATCTACAGGGAACACTATTGGGGCCCTAAATACAGAGGATGCTACAGGGACCCTATCTACAGGGGACTCTACAGGGGTCTTACCTACAGGGGACTTTATAGGGGGTCCTTTCTACAGGGGACTCTATAGTGACCCTATCTACAGAGAATGTTACATGGGCACTATCTACAGGGGACTCTACAGGGGCCCTCTCTATGGGGGGCACTACCTACAGGGGCACTATAGGGCCCTACAGGGGGCTTATCTAGAGGGGAGCCTAAAGGGGCCCTATCTACAGGGTACTCTACAGGGGGCCCTATCTACAGGGGACTCTACAGAGGGGCCCTATCTACAGGGGACTATACAAGGGGCCCTATCTACAGGTGGCCACAGGGGGTACTATCTACAGGAGACTCTATAGGGGGCACTATTTAAAGCCTGTAGCACACAGGGGGCACTATCAACAGGGGCCACTATCTACATGGGACACTATGGGGGCACTATCTACAGGGGTTCTATGGGGCACTATTTACAGAGTGCTCTATGGGGAGCACTATCTACAGAGGGCTCCATGAGGGCCACGATATACAGAGGGCTTTATGAGGGGCACAACCTATGAGGGGCATGATCTACAGGGGCCATTGTGAGTGGCACTATCTACAGGGGGCACTGTTTGTGTGTGGTGCATTACTTTACAGTGTTTGTCACAGTTTTTTTCATGTGCACAGTGTATGGTACTATTATATTCAGGGGCACAGTGTATGGCACTATTATATTCAGGGGCACAGTGTATAATACTATTATATTTAGGGGCATAAAGTGTCGTACCATGAAAATTTTATCTTCGTTTATAGGTGCGGAAATGTTGGAAAAGTGAGCAGCTGAAGACGTCTGCCTGGCAAACTCTGCAGAAATGGGTCATGGCCAGGAGGTGCCATCATAGAGGTCTGGACTGGATGGAAAATAAAATAGAAAAAGAACGACTCCAATCTGAGAAGACGTCACCTTTGAGTCACTAAATGTAAATGCTTATTCTCCCTGTGACTGATCAGTACTGTAGTGACTATATGATCTGCAGCAAGATGATGGGTGTATTGTTCTTTTTTGTGAAACAGCAACTCCCAGCATATACTTACCATTGTTCAGGCTATACTGGGAGCTGTAGTTTTTTTTTTTTTTACAAACTTATATGGCAGGGGTAAACTGAATTTGCAAATGATCTCTGTACTGAGATGTATTTGTACTATATATATTTACTGAACTTGGTTTGGGTGCTCTATATGTATTGGCTTGGTTCTGGAGTTATATACATCATAACAACCAAACTCAATACATATATACAGTACCAAAGAGAAGCTTAGTACATAAATACAACACCAGAACCAAGCTCAGTATATAACTACAGCACCAGAACAAAGCTCAGTATATAAATACATTAGAACCAAGCTCAATACATACTAGTATGTACAGCACCAGAACCACACTTAGTACATATACAGCATCAGAACCAAGCTCAGTACATATATACATCATAACAACCAAGCTCAAAACATATATACATGGACTGAGCTTGGTTTTTGGTGCTGTATTTATAGGCTGAGCTTGGTTCTGGAGTTGAACATATGTATTAGGCTTTACTGGTGTTGTATATATGTATAGAGCTTGGTTTTGGTGCAGTATATATGTACTGATCTTGGTTCTAGAGTTGTATATATGTACTGAGCTTGGTTCTGGTGTTGTATATATATGTACAAAGCTTGGTTCTGGTGCTGTATTTATGTTCTGAGCTTTGTTCTGCCGCTGTATTTATGTACTGAGATTGGTTTTGGTGCGGTATTTATGTACTGAGCTTGGTTCTAGTGTTGTATATATGTACTGATCTTGGTACTGGTGTTGCATTTATGTACTGAGCTTGGTTCTGTTGCTGTATTTATATGCTGAGCTTGGTTCTTGTGTTGTATTTATGTACTGAGCTTTGATCTGGTGCTGTATTTATGTACTGAGCTTGGTTCTGGTGCTGTATTTATGTACTGAGCTTTTTTCTGGTGCTGTATTTATGTACTGAGCTTTGTTCTGGTGCTGTATTTATGTACTGAGCTTGGTTCTAGTGTTGTATAGATATACTGAGCTTTGTTCTGGTGTTGTATATATGTACTGAGCTTTGTTCTGGTGCTGTATTTATGTACTAAGGTTGGTACTGGTGTTGTATATATGTACTGAGCTTTGTCCTGGTGCTGTATTTATGTACTAAGGTTGGTTCTGGTGTTGTATATATGCACTGAGCTTGACTCTGGTGCTGTATTTATGTACTAAGGTTGGTACTGATGTTGTATATATGTACTGAGCTTTCTTCTGGTGCTGTATTTATGTACTAAGGTTGGTTTTGGCATAGTATATATGTAATGAGCTTGGTTCTGGTGTTGTATTTATGTACTAAGCTTGGTTCTGGAGCTATATATATATGTACTGAGCTTTGTTCTGGTGTTGTATTTATGTACTGAACTTGCTACTGGAGCTGTATTTATGTACTAGGCTTTGTTCCAGCTTTGTATATATGTACTAAGCTTGGTACTGGTGCTGTATTTATGTTCTGATCTTAGTTTTGGTGCTGTATATATGTACTGAGCTTGGTTCTGGTGTTGTATTCATGTACTGAGCTTTATTCTGGTGCTGTATATTTGTACTGAAGTTTGTACTGGCGCTGTATTTATGTTCTGAGCTGGGTTCTGGTATTGTATTTATGTACCGAGCTCGATTCTGGTGTTGTATATATGTACTGAGCTTGATTCTGATTCCGGTGTTGTATTTATGTATTGAGCTTAGTTCTTGTCCTGAATTTATGTAGAGTGCTTGGTTCTGGTGTTATATATATACATAAGTATCCAGATTTTTTTTCTGAGTTGCGTTTTTTGCGGCAGGATCACTGTAAACCTTCCGCAAAAAATGCAACAACTGCTACTTGTTGCGGGATTTAGCTCCCCATTGAATTAAATGGGGGAAAACCTGCAACAAACAAGCAGCATTTCCGCAAAGAAAATTGTAATGCTGTGGAATAAAACTCTGCACCGCAGGTCAATTTCTGAGCATTTTTTCCACTCAGTATTTACGCAGAGTGTGGATGAGATTTGTTTTACCCCATCTACTTTGCTGCTACTGCATTTGCTGCAAATTTTCTGCAACAAATTCCGTTGTGGAAAATCTGCTGTATTTACGCAATGTGTGAACTGACCCGTAGGGTATGTTCACACGAGGGCGTCCGTAACGGCTGAAATTACGGGGATGTTTCAGATTGAAAACATCCCCATAATTTCAGCCGTAACGGCATGAGCAGGCGCTTGAACGCCGCGTCCATTACGGACGTAATTGGCGCTGCTATTCATTGGAGTCAATGAATAACGGCTCCAATTACGGCCAAAGAAGTGACAGGTCACTTCTTTGACGCGGGCATCTATTTACGCGCCGTCATTTCGCCTTTTTTCCTATAATAAGGCTTTTATTAAAGGAAAAAAATTTAAACGTTAAAAAAAAGTACACTTATTTGGTATCACCGCGTCCATAACGACCCAAACTGTAAAACTATAATGTTATTTTTCCCACACGGTGAATACCGCAAAAAATAATGATAAAAAATAATGCCAGAATCGCTATTTTTTTATCACTACCCCTCACAAAACATAGAATAAAAATCGATCAAAATGTCGCATTTACTCCAAAACAGTACCAATAAAAACTACAAACCGTCCTGCAAAAAACAAGCCCTCTCACAGCTTTTTTTATGTAAAATAAAAAAGTTATTGCTCTCAGAATATGGTGACACAAAAAATAAACTATTTAAAAAAAAAGTGATTTTATTGTGCAAATGCTGCAAAACATAAAAAACTATATACATATGGTATCGCCGTAATCGTATCGACCCACAGAATAAAGTAAAATGTCATTTATAGCCCACGGTGAACACTGTAAAAAAAATAATAAAAAAGTTTTCAGAATTGCTGGTTCTTAATCACCTAGCTTCAAAAAATTGCTTGTACCCCAACATGGTACCAATGAAAACTACAAATTGTCCTGCAACAAATAAGCCCTCACACAGCTCCAGTGGAGAAAAAAAATGAAAAAAATTCTGGCTCTCAGAATATGGCGATGCAAAATGTGGAGAATGTTCCAAAAGCGGATAAGATTGGGCAACATTTATCAGTGCGACATGGGCCACATATCTATGTATTATTATTTATTTACCCCATTATTATACTCTCTTATTATGCCCTGATGTACTCCGCACAGCTTACATATGCCCCCAAAGGGTCACTTTTAGGGGGTTTCCACTGTTTTCGTCCCTCAGGGGCTTTGCAAATGCGACATGGCACCAAAAACCATTATTGTAAAATTTGAGCTCCAAAAGCCAAATTGCACTCCTTCCCTTCTGAGGGCTGTCATGTGTTCAAATATAAGTTTATGACCACATGTGGGGTATTTCCGTAATCGGGAGAAATTGCTTCACAAATGTTGGGGTGCTTTTTCTCCTTTTTTCCTAAAAATGAAATTATTGTATGTTTTATTTGAAAGGCTGTGGGATCAAAATACTCACTATACCCCTAAATTAATTCCATGGGGGGGGGGGGGTTTAATTTCCAAAATGGTGTCTTTTTGAGGGTTTTCCCTATTTTTTGGCACCACAAGACCTTTTCAAACCTGAGATGGTGCCTAAAATATATTCTAATAGAAAGGTGGCCTGAAAATCCACTGGGTGCTCCTTTGCTTCTGAAGCCTGTGTTTCAGTCTATTAGCACACTAAGGCCACATGTGTGATATTTCTAAAAACTTCAGAATCTGGGCAATAAATATTGATCTGTATTTCTCTGGTAAAACCTTCTGTGTTACAGGAAAAAAAATTATTACAAATTAATTTTGGCGGAAAAAATGAAATTTGTATATTTCACCTCCAATTTGCTTTAATTCCTGTTAAACCCTTAAAGGGTTAAGACACTTTATTAATGCTGTTTTAAATAGTTTGAGGGGTGTCATTTTTAAAATGGGGTGATTTATGGAGAATTTCTAATATATAAGGCCCTCAAAGCCACTTCAGAATGGAACTGGTCCCTGAAAAATAGCCTTTTGAAATTTTCTTGAAGATGTGAGAAATTGCTGCTAAAGTTCTAAGCCTTGTAACATCCTGGAAAAATAAAAGAATATGCAAAAAATGATGCAAACATAAAGTACACATATGAGATATATGAAATAGTAACTATAATGTGGTATTACTGTCTGTCGTACAAGCAGAAACATTAAAATTTAGAAAAATGCTAATTGCAGTCTCAGAATTACTTGGATAGGTAAAAGCATTCCTAAATTATTACAACATATAGTGACCCATGTCAGATTTGAAAAAAATAGGCTGTGTCTCCAAGGGGTTAAAATAATTTGAAGTCATCAATTGGCCATGAAGGATGAAGTCTCTCACGGTCAATAATTTATTGTCTAACCACCATCTAAAAGAGTGTGGGTTTAGAGCTGGGGGAAACTCAGGATTATAAAATAAAGGCGTTAGTAGGGAAGTCCTACCCTGTAAAACAAACTTAAATCTGACGCTCCCCCATAACACCAGGTCAAAGTAGGAAAATGGTCCAGAGTAATGTGGGCCACTTCAAGGAGGATATTAAATGAGCTTCAAGGTTAATCCAGAGAGGTGCTAAAGTTCCCGACATTACATTAGTTAGTTGAGAAAGTCTAGCAGCCTGATAATATTTAAATATATGAGGTACAGAGAATCCCCCACTCGTGTTATGGAGATACATGACAGACCTTGATATACGTGGGCGTTTATAACGCCATATAAACCCAAAGATAGATTTATGAAAATAATCTTTTTAAATTATCTTGTCTAGGGACTGGAAAGGCTAAAGTTCTAAATAAATATAACAATCTTTGTAATGTGACCATTTTGACACAGTGTATGCGTCCTATCCAGGATAGAAATGGCGAGTCCTCCTTTTCTAAGTCCCTCTTAAGGGAGGATTAAATTGGTGGATAGTTGACTTTATATAGAGATTGCAAGGACATCGTTAACTTAATCCCAAGGTAAGTAATATAAGTCACACAGTGCTTAAATCCAAGGTTAATATTCATAAATTTTTGGGTCACAGCAGAGATATTGCCAAACATTATCTCCAATTTAGTGCGATTTATTTTTAGTCCTGATATTCGACCAAATTGATCCAAAGGGCTAGTTAGATTAGGTAACGAGAGTAATGGTTTAGTAAGAGCCAGTAGGAAATCATCAGCTAAAAGATTAAATTTATATTGTTTCCCGCCGATTTCTAGGCCAGAGATATTAGTATTGTCCCGTATTGCTATAGCTAATGGCTCTATTGCTAACGCAAATAAGGCAGTGGAGAGGGGGCTCTCCTGTCGTGTTCATTGAAATATTTTAACAGATTTGCGATGGTGAGAAAGAAATTTCAAAGTAGCAGTAGGGGAAGAATAGAGGGCAGTGACAGCGGAAAGGAAGGAAGAAGGAACCCCTGATACCCATGGCATTTAAAGTGTGTAGGAGATAAGGCCAGGATAAACTATCAAATGCCTTTTCTATGCAAAGGGCGAGAGCTATAATGGGAGTCGTGGTTCATTTTGCATAATGGATCACATTCAAATTTTTCCAAACATTATCTGCTGCTTGCCTGCCTGGTATAAAACCAACTTGATCTCTATCTACCAAACAGGTGAGCAGTTATTTAAATGGGAAGCTAAGATAGAAGAATAGAGTTTGAAATCTAAATTTAGCAGGGAAATGGGACGATAATTGTCTAGGTTAGTGGGATCTTTATGAGGCTTTGGGATTGTTGTGATCTGTGCCGAGAGGAATTCTGGGACAGGGCATTTACCAGACATAATGGTATTAAGGAACGGCAGTAAATGGGGTAGAAGCTGTGGGGCATACTTCTTATAATATTTAGCTGATAATCCATCTGGTCCCGGTGCTTTCCCCAGTTTAAGGTGTTTCATAACGTCTGATAGCTCGTCTTCCGCGATAGCCGTATTCAGCACTTCTCTATCCAATATACTAGGTAGTTGTAAATTATGGAAAAATTACACATATACTGATTCTGGTACAGGGGAACAGGTATAATGTTTTGGGTAGGGACCCTCTGTATGAGGTCACCTTGTTCATCACAGTTCAATAATAATGTGTACTGAAAAACCTCACTTTTATAAGTATAGTAAATATAGCTGCAATGCAATTTTAAAAAATTTAAATATCACTTAAATATATCTTAGCGCCCGCAGAGTTCTGCTGATTCTTTGAGTTTGCTATTACACTACAGTCACAACGGTGACACCTGCACATTTATTTCACTTTGTCAGTAGTTGCTATCTAACTTTATTTTTTGCATCCCCACCTGACAAATCAGAAGAAGGATACAAAAAATGAAAGCAGTGTTATTTAAGCTGCACAGGACCTCTCTATTAAAGGAGAAGGACGTGAACTTCTAGTCAAAATATCGAATGTGTATTTTTATAGGTCAATTGGTCAAGATTCTTTGCCTAAAATGAATTCTGAATACTGGTGCTCATATCAAATACCCTTCAATATATGGAAATTTGTGCATCACTAAAATTGAGCCCATATATGCTCCAAGTATAAAAACGATGTAATTATTGTTTCTAAGCATCAAATAATTTTCATAGTGTCCCTTACATACATTTTCTCCTTTGAAAAACGCAATATATTCCTAACGTGTACTTGTACTCTGGCCTCTATTGAGATAAATATTCCAAAACTGAGGGAAAGCAAATACAAACAGTATGTTGAGATTTTTTTCCCTTTTTGGATATGATGCTTTCTTCAGAGATGTTCAGTTTGCTTCTGTCTTTAATAAACTATAAAGTGTTTGACCTCTTGGAATAGTCAGCTGCCTGGGATTCTAGCTCTCATTTTCAAGACAAACATTATACTATGACCCCATGGCAGCTATTCTGCTCATGAAAGCTTTTGTACATGTTTTAAGTTAGTCCAGTAATTCAGTAGACTTTGAACACAGATTTAGCCCTGTATAAAAGGAGTTTGTGTTTTAGCATAGAACAAACATACAAATTCATGCTGCAGGCTCCCATATAAGATATGCAAACAATTCCCAAAGAATGGAGACTTATTATATAGTAAATACACAGTTATTAATTTATTAAAATGTAGATAATGTTATAAATTCTCAAAATGAACCAAATATAAACCAAAAATGTTGGGGTCATAATGGTCCACTAGCCAACCATAGAGTCTTCCAGAAAGTCCAGGTTTTGATACAGAAAAACTCCTCCTTGGATCACTTTTTAGCAATCAATAAAATAATCTATCAATCTTTTTGCAATAAAATTACACTTGTTCAGAATATCTGAAGGTTAGGCCTTCAGATTTACTTCACCTGACAAGCCCAATGTACTTCGATCTTCTCCCACCAAACCGCTGAAACTTCATTGGTAAATACGAATATGTTAATTCTAATTGAATTATCCTCTGGCACTGGGGAACGAAAGCCATCTTCTTCTCTCTCTGTAGCTGGTGTTGGTGGTACGATTTACGGCAAGCAAAATGTAAATGACACATTCACGTTTCTACATTCACGTCTCCTGGATACTGAATGTGTTACCCGCTGAGCCATAACCTATGTTGTTAAGCAATGTACAAGGCAAATGTGAGAACCACAGGTCCAGAAGGCAGTATAGCAAATGTTTTTTTTTGTTTTTTTAATGCTTCATTTTTACAGTCTAAGGCTACATTCAGACGAGTGTAGCTTAACTCGGTCGTGAAAAACTGCAGTGTTTCACGTCCGAGGTTCACCTGTGTGGTACGCGTTGTCATGGATCCCCCATAGACTAGACTCTATGGAGGGATGCGTGACACGCAGGAAAATGGGACATGTCCTATTTTTTCACGGGCCCTTCACACGCTCCGTTGAAACAACGGTCGTGTGAACGGACCCAGTGAAATAAATGAGTCTGTGTGATGGCCGTTGTTTTAACGGCCCTCAAACTAACGAGATACACGCTCATCTAAATGAGCCCTTAAGTAGCAATACAATAAAGAAAAAAAAATAATAAAGTGTCAATACACATAATCTACTACAAACCATCGCCTAAAGAATATGCATGTAAATACAGGAACGTATCACGGTTTGAAAATACTAATCTATAAGTAAAAAGGATCATAGATATCAACTCCCGAACAGCGATAGAGCATAGAGTCACATTCACATTTAAAGGCTATGTTCACTTTTGAAGACTTTTTTTTTTTACTTAAACATTGTATTATATTGTTTAGCGGTTAGTGTAACTTTCTAATTGTTTTTTATAAAAAATTATTTTTACTTTTTGAGATTCCAGATATCCTGTATACATAGAAGCTGCATCTTGCCCTGAAACACCAATCCGTCAGGTCAGCGGGACTGAGGGCTTCGGCGACAGGGGGTTCTGCGTGTCTCTCACATGCAGGATCCACCTGTTATCGATCACATATTAGTTCATAAGCAGATGGATTGTTTAAGCAAAAATAATTATAAGGATTGGTGTACATTATTTATTTATTCATTTATTTATTTATCTAATATTTCTCATTGCTTATAGCACCAACAGTGCGTCACTAACAGAGATTCTCTATACAGAGATTCTCATCAATCACACACATTTCAAACACATTCACTAGGGCCAATTTTATAAGAAGACAAGTTACCTATCATTACTGTATGTTTCTTTGGAATGTGGGAGAAAACTAGAGTACCCATAGGAAACACATGAAATCACAGGTTGAACAAATTCCATTAAGATGTCTTTTGTCAGATTCAGACTCAGGACCCCAAAAGGTGTGCAAAGAGATGTATACTTCTCATATTAGTGAACTTTATAAGTGAGCAATTTATGTGCAGTCTAGTACATGTTAAGTTGAAGTTTAAAGAAGTGATCTTTAAAAAAAATGATCTAAACTAATGAATATTTTATTAAATATATTCAGAATGGTTTTGTCCAACACACAGCAGAAAATGTAACAGTTGTAGTGATAATGATAGCCATGCACAAAATTGTTATAACCATTTCAAAATGTTCAATTATCCATACAATTGCTCATTATCAGCCGTAACACCTGTGTATCTATGAACCCCTCGTTTACCGCTCCTTTTTCTCCAATTTTTGACTTGTGAATTGATTTTAGCTCTCAGTCCTTTGACGACTTTGATGTCCAAATCCTTTGACAAAACATTTGCTCAGACACCTCTTTTATGATTTTTTACGTTTGTTCCTCCCACGGCTGAATTTAACCTAAGTTTTTAGTATCATCGCTGCACATTTTTCTCCTGCAACTTAATTTAATTTTTCTTCTATACTACAGAAACAACATTAATTTTTCTCTCAGAATATTTGCTTCCAGATTAATTTTTATAGGTAATATGTATGAAAAAAGCACAAACATCTCAGGCATGGAAGAAAAATGAGAACAGAGAAAAGTCTTTAGATACCCACAGTGGGTGGTATCAACCAGTGACCTACCTACTAATAAGGTAAATGAAAGGAAAATAGCCTGAGAGGAAATAAATACCAGAACTGAATTCATAAAGCAAAAGAAAACAAAGCCATTCATAAGGTGCCAAGGCCAGAACAATCAGTATTAACTAAAAAAGACCCAAAATCCACAGGTAGAGGATGCAGCGCTGGATGTAGACAAAGCAAATTTACAAGGGGTATTTTCTACATGCGGCTTAAGTACTGCTTTGCATGCTAAATAAATAAGTTAACAAGATAATTGTTAGGAAACATGCTTAAAATAAAACAACCTGTAAGTCAAAATTGCTGAGCAAACACTAAAAATGTCCCCATGTGAGTTCATGGGATTGTGATTGCATAATCTGGAACAAAATTGGACCATGTTCGATGGCTTTAAATTAATTTAATAACATCAGAGGCAAAATGCCCTCCCAGGAATATGTCAGTATCCGTACATTTGCACCTTCTGTTCTACATTTTTGGTTTGTTGTTTCTTTTTGGGTTTTTTAAACATTGCATTTATTGGGTTTTTAAATAAGGTAACAACAATAAACTAAGACAAATGTTACATTTGCATCAGTGCATATGCAAGGATATAACGTCACTAAGCATACCGTGCACTTAAGCATACCGTGCACTTGTCAAAAGCCAAATACAATCATGAAACATTAAACAAGTGATTTTATTGCGCAAAAGCTGCAATACGTGAAAAAACAATATAAATTTGGTATCATTTTTTCGTAATCGTATCAACCCGCAGAATAAATGTAACAGGTAATTTATGGCGCACGGGGAATGCCGAAAAAACCCCCCAATAAATAACAGTTCCAGAATTGCTTGTTTTTGGTAATTTCCTCTTCCAAAAAAATGAAATAAAAAATTATTAAAAAGTCATACTGTATGTGTCCCAAAATGGTACCAATAAAATCTACAGCTTGTTTCACAAAAAAATAAGCCCTCACAGGGGCGTAACTAGGAAAGACTGGGCCCCATAGCAAACTTTTGACTGGGGCCCCCCTCCCCTGGGTATCACACAACCCCACCCCCCTTGTAGATAGTGCCTTTTTTACAGGCCCCCCCTGCAGATCACGCCATACAGCCCCCCCTTTTTATTTGTTGGGCTAACGACGTGATTTTTGCGATGTTTTTTTCCGTAGACAATGCAGGTTTCTTTTTTTATCATTTTTATACACAACTTTTTTGCTTTTTTAGAATTTTTATTCATAAAGTTTGAAAATAATAGTAAAAAAATAAGCTTTTTTACATTTCAGCTATTTTTTATTTTTTTTGGTAATAACATAGTCTTACCCTAAAATAGACCTTTTATCTGTGATCGTCATCGTCTACCGTAAATTTTTATATATTACATGTCTATATTGTGGTAATTGGGTCAGCGCTAGCGTTACAACAATGATCGGCAGGGGGAACGTTTTTTTTTTTGGGGTGGGTATTTTATGTGTATTTATTATTTAAATTTTTTTTGCACTTTACTTTATTATTTTTTTATTACTATGGTCTGTCCCCCAAAGGTCAAAGAAGACCTTTGGGGAACTTTATATATATTTTTTTCTTTCTTTTACACCATCTTTTCCACTGTAACTGGAGCTGCACAGCAGCCCCAGTTACAGGGGAAATCAGCCCCTCTCATAGTGACGATTGTCACTAATAGGGCTGTGCAGGGTCTAGTAAGACCCAGCAACAGTCTGCCACTAACGGCACCCGGCGATCATGTGACCAGTCACATGATCACCGGGAGGAATAGAGGCAGCGCCGCTTCTGCTGTCTCTATTCCTGTACACAGCGCGCATTCAGCGCTGTGTACAAGTGATCAGAGAAGACAGAAGCAGCGAAAGCTGCTTCTATCCTCTCCTCAGGGTCCCCGGCAGTCACTGACAGCCGGAGACCCGACATTCAGCTGCCCGATCGCGCGGGCAGCAAGTTAAAACCCGAGCCGTAGAAAGTCTATGGTTCGGGTTTTAAGGACCCTGACCGCTGGCCGTAAAAATACAGCCAGCGGTCGGAAACCACTTAATGGCAGAGCGGGGAGATACCTCCCTGCTCTGCCGTAGTGTTCAGTGGCATTCCGCTGTAGCAGCCATAGCGGCTGCTAGCGGAGCCTCCGGCCATGGTGGGGGCCCGTGCCGGCGGGCGACACGGGCCCCCTCATGCCGCGGGCCCCGTAGCAGCCGCTACTGCTGCTACGGCGGTAGTTACGCCACTGAGCCCTCACACAACTCCATCAACCGAAAAATAAAAAAGTTATGGCACTAGTAATGCGGTGATGAAAAAACATCCATATGTGCAGGCTGGAGGGAAACATTCCTTCAGTTTCAGGGCTCCAATATTTAGGAACTAGGAAGGGAAGGGACATAGCACATTTGCTGGGAGCGAGGGCACCCGTATTATACCAGGGCAACACTTTCCCAGCAAAATTTTCCAAACTACAAATGTGGAACAGTCACCGAAAGGTGCAGAGTGTTATAAACGGGGGAAATGAAAGAATACCGTTTATCAGTGCGACACTGGCCTGTGCATAACAGATTGCTTCACAGTGTACCACACATCTATGGATAAATGTATTATTTACCCCATTATTATACCCTCTTATTATGCCCTGATGTACTCTGCACATATTACATATGCCCCTACATTATAAACTGAAATACCAGTAAAACTCAAACACCAAGCAAAATTCACGTTCCAAATGGTGCTCCTTTCCTTCTAAGCCCTACAGTGTGCACAAACAGAAGTTTATGTCCACATGTATGGCATTGTCATACTTAACAATTTATGAGGTAATATTCTCCAGTGGCACAAGCTGGGCAAAATATATTGAGTAGTGAAATGGCAGATCAGTGGAAAAATTGCAATGTTCACTTTGCATCATCCGCTGCGTTTTAATTTCTGAAAAACACCTTGATAAATGCCTTTAGGGGTGTCATTTCTAAAATGGGGTCACTGTTTTTATGGTACATCAGGGGTTTTGCAAATGTGACATTGTGACCACAAATCATTCCAGCAAAATCTACGCTCAAAAAGTTAAATAACACTCCTTTTCTTCTGAACCCTCCCCTATGTCTAAACAGCAGTTTATAATAACATATGGGGTATTACCATACTCGAGGGAAATTGCTTTACAAATGTTGGGGGGCTTTTTGTTTTTTATTCCTTGTGAAAATGCTGATCCAAAACTACATCTTATTGGAAAAAATTATTTTTTTTCATTTTCACCGCTTAATTTTAATTAATTAATTTATAAAAAAACCTTTGGGGTCAAAATTCTCACTATACCCCTAGATGATTCCTTAAGAGGTGTAGTTTCCCAAATGGAGTCACTTTTGGGGTGTTTCCACTGTACTAGTACTACAGGGTACTACAGGGTTGTACTCAGCAAATGCGACACGCGCCCAGAAACCAATCCAAAAGCAAAATGACACTCCTTCACTTCTAAGCCCTTCCGTATGTCCAAACAGCAGTTTATGATCGCATATGGGGAATTGCCGTACTCGGGAGAAATTGCTCTACAAATGTTAGGGTGCTTTTTCTCTGTTAGTACTTGTGGAAATTAAAAAAAAAAAAGTTAAACCTAAATTTTGTTGGTAAAAAAATGTAGCTTTTCATTTTCACGGCCTACTTCCAATAATTTCTGCCAAAAACCTGTGGGGGAGAAATGCTCACTACACCCCTAGATCATTTCCTTGAGGGGTGTAGTTTCCCAAATGTGGTCACTTGTGGGGGTTTCCACGGTTTTATCCCCTCAAGGGCTTTGCAATTGTGACATGGCTTCCACAAACAATTCCTGCTAAATATGAGTTTCAAAAGTCAAATGGTGCTCCTTCCCTTCTGAGCCCTGCCGTGTGTCAAAACAGCCGTTTATGACCACATATGGGGTATTGCTGTACTCGGGATAATTGTTTTACAAATGTAGGGGTGCTTTTTCTCTTTTAGTCCTTGTGGAAATGAAAACATTCTATGTTTTCTTGGAAAAAAATAAAATTTTTCACTTTCACAGCCGAATTCTAATAAAATCTATGAAACACCTGTAGTTCAAAATGCTCACTACACACTAAGGCCCCATTCACATGATTGTGAATAATGTCCATGTGCTGTGCATGGAAATCACGCACAGCACACGGACCCATTGACTACAATGGGGCCATTCACAAATGCGTGAGTTTTCACACAGCCAGGTTCAGCTGCGTGAAAATCACTGCATGTCCTATATTCGTGTGTTTTCACGCACCTACGCGCCCATTGAAGTCTATGGGTGCATGAAAACCACGCACTGCAGACAGATGCACATCCGTGTGCGGTGGGTGATATGCGCATCAATTCAATTGAAAATAAAAATAAATAAAAAAGATGTGCTTTGCAAGTGCGTGAATAACGCATGCCACTCACAAAGAACACTGATACATAATGCAACACACAAAACCTTCTGTGTTAAAAAACAAATGGATTAAAAATTAATTTCGGCAAAAAAAAAATGAAATTTGTAAATTCACCTCTACTTTACTTTAATTCCAGTGAAACGCCTAAAGGGTTAAGAAACGTTCTAAATGCTGTTTTGAATACTTTGAGGGGTGCAGTTTTTAAAATAGGGTGATTTATCAGGGTTTGTAAAGCATGGGCCCCACAGGACATGTCCCATTTTCCTGCGTGTCACGCATCCCTCCATAGACTCTAGTCTATGGGGGATCCGTGACAACGCGTACCACACAGGTGAACCTCGGACGTGAAATACTGCAGTTTTTCATGACCGAGTTAAGCTACGCTCGTCTGAATGTAGCCTTAGACTGTAAAAATGAAGCATTAAAAAAAACAAATAAAACATTTGCTATACTGCCTTCTGGACCTGTGGTTCTCACATTTGCCTTGTACATTGCTTAACAACATAGGTTATGGCTCTTGAAACAACGGTCATGTGAACGGCCTCAGTGAAATAAATGAGTCTGTGTGATGGCCGTTGTTTTAACGGCCCTCAAACTAACGAGATACACGCTCATCTAAATGAGCCCTTAAGTAGCAATACAATAAAGAAAAAAAATGAATAAAGTGTCAATACACATAATCTACTACAAACCATCGCCTAAAGAATATGCATGTAAATACAGGAACGTATCACGATTTGAAAATACTAATCTATAAGTAAAAAGGATCATAGATATCAACTCCCGAACAGCGATAGAGCATAGAGTCACATTCACATTTAAAGGCTATGTTCACTTTTGAAGACTTTTTTTTTTTTACTTAAACATTGTATTATATTGTTTAGCGTTTAGTGTAACTTTCTTGGAGTGAGAAACTTTTTTGTAAGCACACACAGTGCAGGACTAGACAAAGTCCACAATATCTTTGGGCAGTGTGCGCCACCAGAAATGATGGGCAATCAGATCTCGGGTTTTATGAGCACCAGCCAGTTTAGAGCTGTTCCCCAGTGAAGGATTCTCCTCCTGTCTGCCAACCGCATGAAATCCTCCCCGGAGGGATGTCTCTAACTTGCAGAGGATTAACAGAAAAAATACAGGACGGATCAATGATACTTTGTAGAGACTCTACGGTGTCCTCTGTTTCGAATGACTTGGACAGGGCATGGGCCCTCACATTTTTGTCAGCAGGACGGTAGTGGAGCACAAACTGGAACTGGGTGAAGAATAGTGACCACCTGGCTTGACGGGGGTTCAGCCGTTGGGCTGACTGGAGATGAGGTTCTTGTGGTCGGTATATATCAGGATGGGGTGAGCTGCACCCTCTAGTAGATGTCTCCACTCCTCCAGAGCCAATATGATGGCCAGTAACTCGATCCCCAATAGAGTAATTGTGCTCTGCGGGAGAAAAAAGTCTAGAATAATAGCCACATACCACTGCCTTCCCTTTGGAACCTCTCTGGAACAGAAGGAGGCTTCCACCTCCAACGAAAACTGTCGAGATACATCAGAATGATGGAGGGTCGAGGCTGACATGAAGGCACTCTTAAGGCTATTGAATGCAGATTCTGCCTCTGGATTTAACATCTTGGCGTTCATACCTTTTTTGGTGAGGTTAAAGATGGAGACGTTTGGGATAAACTGCCGGTAGAAGTTGGCGAATCCCAAAAAACAAAGTATGGACCTCGGGCCCTGAGGACATGGCTATTACAGGACGGACTTTACCTTCTCAGGATCTATCTTGTGGCCTTGATCTGAGATGATGTAGCCCAGGAAGGGTAGAGAATTTTTCTCAAAAACGCACTTCTGTTTGGCGTACAGACGATTCTTCCTTAAACACAGTAGAACTTTACGAACATGCCTCTGGTGAGTCGTCGGATCTGGAGAGAAAATCATAATATTTTCGAGATAGACCACAACACAGACATGGAGAAGCTTTCGGAGAATATCATTGACAAATTCCTGGAAGACCGCGGGAGCGTTACACAAACCGAAGGGCATCACCAGGTATTCGTA
Organism: Rhinoderma darwinii; assembly: GCF_050947455.1. Taxonomy (NCBI): domain Eukaryota; kingdom Metazoa; phylum Chordata; class Amphibia; order Anura; family Rhinodermatidae; genus Rhinoderma; species Rhinoderma darwinii. The sequence continues at coordinate 105,817,532 of NC_134690.1, read as the reverse complement.
ATGTCCGTCTCGAGTATTTAGCGCCGACTTCCACTCGTCACCTTGACGGATTCGGATGAAATTGTAAAACTAACGCAAGCCTAATTTAGAAAAGATCTTGGCACCTCGTATGCAGTAAAATAGTTCGGAAATTAGTTGCAATGGATATTTGTTCTTGACCGTGATTTGATTGAGTAGTCAATGCAAGGGCGAAGAGATCCGTCTTTTTTCTTGACAAAGAAGAACCCGGTCCCGGCCGGGAAAGATGATTTTTGCATGAAACCCCTCTCCAGATTCTCCTTGATATAGGCCGACATAGACTGAGTCTCCAGCAAGGAGAAAGGGTATACCCGTCCACAGGGAGGGGACGCATTTGCAACCTATGGGGCAGTCATAAGCCCATGGGGAGGATGCGTTTCAGCCTTCTTCTTGCTGAAGACATCCACAAACTGAGAGAAATGAGGGGCTAATCCCGTCAATGACTGAGGCAGAGGAGGCTGGACAGGATGGATCTGCAACAGACAGCGGCTGCAACATTTGAGGCCCCATTGGAGAACCTCTCCGGAATTCCAGTCCACGACTGGGGCATGTAGTCGGAGCAAAGGCAGGCCCAGTAGAACAGGATTGATGGCTTTAGACAAAACAAGAAAGAAAATTAGTTCAGAATGAAGAGCTCCAACTTGGAGTTTCAGCGCCTTGGTTTCAGATACGATCGGGTCAGGCAGAGGCAGTCCATTCACCGAGGCAACAGCCAAAGATATCTCCAGAGGGACTGTGGGCAACTGGAGAAGATCCACTAGGTTTTTTTTGATGAAGTTTGCTGCGAACCATGAGTCCAGATAGGCAGGGACCCGGTGCGTCTTTTCACCAAACACTATGGTCACGGAATAGACAGTTTCGAGGGGAACTTTCTATTTAGCGCCATTCCACCTAGGGTTGTCTCTCCAACCAATCCTAGGCATTGGAGTTTTTTTGGCTTCTGAGGGCACAAACGCACAACATGGCCTCCGAGGGCGCAATACAAAGTCCTCGAAGTGCATCTGCGGTGTTTCTCCTGGGAAGACAGTTTTATCCGTTCTATTTGCGTAGACTCCTCTGATTGGACAGCTGATGAAGGCAGCAGGGGTTGCTGGAATGTAGGAGCCAGCCTGGGCAATCTCCTGACCCGGTGAATCTCTTGACACCGTTCCTGGATCCTCATGGTAATCTCCTGACCCGGTGAATCTCTTGACACCGTTCCTGGATCCTCATGTCAATCTGGGATGGCTAGCAGGATGAGGTCATCTAGTGTAGAAGGTAGGTCTCGATTACCAGAATGTAGCCACTAAGGCTTCATTGTTCCAGATCAGCTCTGCCGCCAGTGTACCGAACTGAATGGCGTACTTGCCCACGGAGGTATCTCTTAGGCGAAGGGTCAGCAGGGATGCAGCCGCTGAAGAAATATTACAAACTGACCTGTTTCAAAGGAAAGTGCGGAACGTCCATAGGAAATACTGGAGGTCACGGGTCTCCGGCCTCTGACGTTCCCAGATGGAGTTCGCCCAGATGGAGTTCGGCCTTGTCAGTAAAGAGAGAAAATATGAATGCGATCCTTGTGCCATCAGAAGGAAATGCACTGGCGTATAGGCTGAAGTGGATCTGACACTGGTTCAGAAATCCCCTGCAGGTCCTCGTGTCTCCGTCGTAACGGGTTGTCAGTGGCAGGGAGAATAGCGAATCTGTACTGCCAGGAGGTGTAGTAGGAGGAGCAGCAGGAGCAATAGGAGCAGGTTCCGGGAGGGTTGCAGCTTGCGTATCCATCCGATGTGCAATAATGTTCACCATCTGAAGGAGTTGGTCCTGCCGTGACCGGAGGTCAAGCATCTCTGCCCGCATGGCTTGTGGTGTCGTCGCTGTCTTAGGTTGACCAGCGGGGTCCATGGCCTGAGCGTACTGTCACGACCTGTGGGTATGTAGACCCACTGGGCCGTACCGCCGTAGCGGAATAGCAGCTGGCCAAACAGTGTACCAAGTCAATGTATATATAGTCTAAGCACAAGGGTACCTGTAGTAGTTCAGACAGTAACAATGGCTAGGCTCAGATCGGACTTTGGCAGTAGACACCAGGTGTGGTGTAACACAGCAGGCGTGACCGGTGGCACAACACGACTCCATCTTTCTATGGCACAGGAACAAGGTAGCATGGGATACAGGTAGCAGGTATGGGAGCACTGGGAGCAGGATAACACTAAGGGACCATTTGAAAGACTAACCCCGGTTAAACACAACAATGCTCAGGCAAGGAGTAAAAGGGCAGGGCACTTCTTATAGTCCAGGGTGATCATGGGCTAATTTAAGGCCGGGCATAAGCGTGCGCGCATACCCCACAGGACACAGCAGAACGGAGCTGAAGAGAGCGCTGGCGTCGCCTAGGGAGGAGATGCGGGCCAACTTTCACAGATCCATGGCTGCGGCTGTCAGGGGGTGAGTAATCCCGACGGTCCGCGGCCATGCACGGTACAAATAAAATGCCAACGTTGCAACAGGTCAGTTTGTAATATTTCTTCCCTCATAGATATTCCACAATCAACTGTGAGTGGTATTATTGCAAAGTAGGAGTGTTTAGGAACCACAGTAACTCAGCCACAAAGTGTAAGACTACCTAAAGTTACAGAGCGGGGACGTCGAGTGCTGAGGTGCATAGTGCATAAAAGTTGCGATCGTCCTGCTGACTCAGTAACTGCAGAGTTGTAAACCTCCTCTGACATTAACAACAGCACAAAAACTGTGCGCCAGGAGCTTCAGGGAATGGGTTTCCATGGCCAAGCAGCTGAATGGAAGCCTTACATCACCAAGCACAATGCCAAGCATGATGTGGAAGCAAGCAGAGTAGTCAACAAATCTCAGCCAGAACATAGCACTGGCGATGAATTACGGAATTCCATGTTCACATTCACACCAAACTTATTTGAGGTACTGTAGGAGTATCTTGTATTTTTGCAATGTTCCACATCTATGCTTGTGTTGCTACTTATGATAGTAAAATAGTAACAGTCCAGGAAGAAGTATTGTCTTAAAGGGGTTTTCCACGTTCTGACACCTAATGACCTATCCACAAGATAGGTCATCAGTATATGATCAGCGCGTGTCCGAGACCCGGACCCCGTACCAATCCGCCACTCCTGGATATTTTGAATGGTATGCAGTAGTTGGAGCTGAAAGTAGATGGCTCCCACCACTGCAAAGCAGTTACTCAGCAGAACTGCAGCTCTGTTCCTATTCACTTGAATAGGAGCAGAGCTGCAGTACTGGAGCTCAGCCACTATTCTTTGACCAGAGCCATCTGCTTCCGGTGTGGCGGATCTGTGCGGCGTCCGGGTGTCGTACCCCGCACTGATCATATACTGATGATCTATCCAGTGGATAGGTAATCAGCTGTCGGAACGTGGAAAATCCCTTTAATATACAAGGGAAGGTTCACCAAAGGTTAACACTGTGTTCTAAATTTACACTTGATGTCAAATTAGAGTTGTATTTGCACATTACAGAGCATTGTATTTCAGGCTGGTCAGTTAACCTTTAAAGCAGCCATTTCTGCTGATCAACGGGTCTTGCAAAAGAAGTTAAACTTCTGAACCTTTTTGCATTTGTGCTGTATTTCCCAAGAATGTCACACAATCAGTCACTATGAATACAACGTTTTTTAAACATACTTTGAAGCCATAAACTGGGGAGAATGTCACTCCCAAATTTTGCTTGTTGACATATCTAATTTGATTGATAAAAGAATTTCTCCTAGTTGCATATTTTTCCTTTTGTGTTGGCAGATTCCTGAAGTTCCTTCCCAGGCTTCAATAAGGAAATTTTTTACGTATTTTTCACAAGCAGTGAAATTCCATTCTCAATTTCCTGGGGATTTTTAATTTGTAGTCCTTAGTTACCTGCATTATTGTCTCAATCCATCATTTTTTCTCACTAATGAGAGACTTGAGCCCACTGAAATAAGGTAGCAAAATCCACGCAAAACCTGCTTTATTACTGTATCATTCAACTGCTCCTGAACTGCACACTTTAATTGAATCAATGCTTTCTCCTGTGCATTATTGTTATAAATGGCTCCCTATAAATGATTTTGGTAATAAACCTAACTAATACAATGTGAAATGTGTTTCTAAACATGTATCTGCCTAATTTCAGTGCCAGTGATTTTGATTAAATTGACTGGAGGTGATGTTTTGTTTCAAGTGGTAGAGATACATTTTTCTAAAATATGTCCCCACTGGTTCCTTAATGACCAAGTGCCACAAAGCAATCACAACATAGCAAATCAAGAAAATATATGGTGCTTTGTTTCTTTGTGTACATGCTAACATAAGTCTATTGGGGAACTAAAAGTTTACAACAAATAGCACATTTATATAACTTTTGCAACTCAGACATTTATCATTGAATATCACTCATAGATTTATCAGTGCATATCACTTTATGCACAAGGTTTGGATAATGGGAGATAGTGACTATGCCTACATCATTTGAAGACATAAAACGTCCATACAAACATACATATATACATACACACATACATACTTACATACATACTTACATACATACATACATACATACATACATACATTTATACAGTATATACATACATACACTAAATGGTCAAAAGTATGCGACCACACATTCTAGTTATTGTGTTCAGGTGTTTTGCCTGTTGCAAACAGTTGCATAAAATTAAGCACACAGCCATGCAATCTACATATTAAAACATTGGTAGAAGTATGGGCCGTACCGAAGAGCTCAGTGACATTTAACATGACACTGTAATAGGATGCCACCTTTGCTACAAGTCAGTTCATGAAATTTCTGATTTTCTAGATCTGCCCCGTCAACTATAAGTGCTATTATAGTGAAGTACTGTAGAAGCATTTAGCAATAACAAAAGCTCAGCCACGAAGTGGTAGACCACATCAATTCCTTATATATATTTTATTATTCATCAGGTACAAATAGTAGCATGCACATACATATCAAAAATGATTCACTGTCAGGTCCAAAAAATGCATGTATACATCCAAAATGTATGATTATTCACTGCCTGAAAGAAAGATTTAAATCTCTTTAATTATAAACTGTTAAAAATGGGCGTTGTAGCGAATGAATCTGAAAACAGATGACAGGAAAAAAGATCAGATGATTGAAACAAAATGTGAGGAGAGCATTGACTCAATATTCCTGTTTATTTTATAAACACCTGTTCTATTTAAACAAAATATTTGTCTGATCTTTTTGCCACAAATTCAATAGTTGTCCAAACGCGTTTTTGCACCCCATAAACACAGTGCTGTCAGTGTCTCCCGGCGTGCATACCACACTAGTGTTTGCCGCGAGCGCGATGGGAAAATGCAAGGTATATAAAGGCTAAGTCCCACCCCTCTGGTCACATCATCAGAGCCGGCACCCATTCAGCATTCACAATTAGAGATGAGCGAACTGATCAAAAGTTCGGTTCGGCTAGTTCGCCGAATTTCACAAAAAAGTTCGGTTCGGACTGAACTAGTTCGGACCGAACCTGTCACTTACGTGCGCCGAGCATGCTACTGTCCGGGGTGCTGATAGAGTTAATGGGCTGCACTAACTCTTTCAGCAACCTTGACAGTACATGCTCGGCGCGCGGAAAATACAATTTAAATGTAATAAAAAAATAAAAATTATACGTTCGTACTTACTTTCCTCCTGTCCGGCCTCCAGCGATGACGTTTCATCCCTTTCGCCGCTGCAGCCAATCACAGGCTGTCATGGCGGTCACGCACGTCAGGATGACGCTTCATCCCACGTGACCGCCTCTGCAGCCAATCACAGGCTGCAGCGGCGACATGGATGAAACGTCATCGCTGGAGGCCGGACAGGAGGAAAGTAAGTATGAACGTATTATTATTTTTTTTTGGCATGTATGTATGTTTGCATGTATGTATGTATGTATGTATGTATGTTGGCATGTATGTATGTTGTCATGTATGTATGTATGTATATCTGTGCATGTATGTTGGCATGTATGTATATATGTGCATGTTTGTATGTATATTTGCATGTATATATTTGCATGTATGTATGTATGTTTGCATGTGTGTATGTTTGCATGTATGCATTTTTGCATGTATGTTGTCATGTATGTATGTATGTATGTATGTATGTTGTCATGTATGTATGTATATATGTGCATGTGTGTATGTATATTTGTATGTATGTATGTTTGCATGAATGTATGTATGTATGTTTGCATGTATGTGTGTTTGCATGAATGTATGTTTGCATGTATGTATGTATGCATGTTTGTATGTATATTTGCATGTGTGTATATATATGTATGTATGTTGTCATGTATGTATGTATGTTGTCATGTATGTATGTATGTTGTCATGTATGTATATATGTGCATGTATGTTGGCATGTATGTATATATGTGCATGTGTGTATGTATGTATATTTGCATGTATATATTTGCATGTATGTATGTTGTCATGTATGTATGTATATATGTGCATGTATGTTTGCATGTATGTTGGCATGTATGTATACATGTGCATGTTTGTATGTATATTTGCATGTATATATGTTTGCATGGGTGTATGTATGTTTGCATGTATGTATGTATGTTTGCATGTATGTATGTTGTCATGTATGTATGTATATATGTGCATGTATGTATGTTTGCATGTTTTTATTTTTGCATGTATGTTTATATATATGTGCATGTATGTAATTATGTTTGCATGTATTTATGTTTGCATGTATATTTGTGCATGCTTGTATATATGTATGTATGTATCTTTGCATGTTTGTTTGTATGTATGTATGTTTTCATGTGTGTGTGTATGCATGTATGTACGTATGTATGATAGTTTGCATGTATATATGTGTGTATGTTTGCATGTATGTATATTTGCATGTATATATGTGCATGCTTGTATGTATGTTTGTATATATGTATGTATGGCCATGTATGATACTGTCTGCTGGCGCCCTGTATCTAAGTCAACTTCGTGGCAGGCTTCTATACATGGTATAACAGTCAGTATCACACATTAAACTGAATCTAAGCCTACGACATGTTTTATTTCATTTTTTTTTTTTTTTACAGGTTTGGTGTTTGGACTACGTCGGTTTCGAGGACTACTTAGATGACGTTTTTTTTTCTACAATAAAATGGTTAATGAGGGTTGTGTTGGGGGGTGCTTTATTTCAATAAAATATTTTATCTATATCTTTGTCTTTTTCTTTTCAAATTTTATTACTACCACTTTAGTAATGGCCGCTGTCTGAGTGACAACATCCATTACTAAGGCGAGGCTTAGTGTTAGCCGGTGCAGAGGCTAACACTAACCACCATTATTACCCCGGTACCCACCACCACCAGGGGTGCCGGGAAGAGCCAGGTACGATCCAGTACCCGACCATCTGTTGTGATGGTCGGGCTCTGGGGCGGCCGCAGGCTGGTATTATGAGGCTGGGAAGGGCCAAAAACAGTGGACCTTCCCACCCTTGTAATGCTAGGCTGCTGCTGCTGTGTTGTATCTGGCTGGTTATAAAAGTGGGGGGGACCCCACGTCATTTTTTTAAATTATTTATTTATTTAAATAGTTTTTTAAAAAAAGACATGGGGTTCCACCCAATTTATCATAACCAGCCACATACAACACAGTGTTATTAGCCTGGGAATGGACAAAACCAGTGGCCCTTCCCACCCATGTAATGCCAGACTGCTGCGGCCTTGTATATGGCTGGTTATTAAAAATGTGGGGGACCCGTCTATTGCTAAATTTGTTAAATTCAAAAAAAAAAACGACGTGGGGGTCCCCCCCATTTTTATAACCAGCCCGATACAACACAGCAGCAGCAGCCTAGCATTACAAGGGTGGGAAGGTCCACTGATTTTGGCCCTTCCCAGCCTCATAATACCAGCCTACGGCCGCCCCAGTACCCGACCATCACAACAGATGGTCGGGTACTGGATCGTACCAAGCTCTTCCCGGCACCCCTGGTGGTGGTGGGTACCGGGGTAATAATGGGTGGTTAGTGCTAGCCTCTGCACCGGCTAACACTAAGTACCGCCTTAATAATGGATGCTGTCAATCAGCCAACTGCCATTATCTAGGCACTAATAAAGTTTAAAAAAAAACACAAAGACAATTCTTTTTTATTGAAATAAGAAATCCCTCGTTAACCATTTTATTAAAATTTGAAAAACTTAGATCTACGCAGTAGTCCAACGAATCGAAGATGTAGTCCAATCGGTACATCAAAATCTGCAACAACATAAAAAAACAGTTATCAATGTGAACAATACCAATACTTCTACTCACCTACACACATATATATACACGCACACACAAACAAACAACCATACACAGACACACACATATATACACAAACACAACAAGATATACACACACACACACACACACACACACACACACACACACACACACACACACACATAAACAGACAAACACACACACATATACACGAACTCACACATATACAAACAAAAACACACATATCCAAACACACACACACAGTTATACACACACATACACGAACACATATACACAAACACATATACAAACAAAAACACACATACCCAAACACACATATACACAAACACATATACACAAACACACCCATATATACACACAAACACACACCCATATACACACATATACACAAACACACACATATACAAAAACGCACACAAACATCTACACACAAACATATACACAAATACACCCATATATACACAAACATATACACAAACACACATATAAAAACAAAAACAGACAAAGTCACATACCCAAACACACATATATACACAAACACACACATACACAAACACGGTTTCTTTTAAATGCTGCTGGGGAACCCACTCGATCCACTATATAAGGCTGCGCTACAGTGCAGCATTTAAAAGAAACAGGATCCTGACCTGTCCATAGAGTTTAAGGCAGCACAGAGTATTTCAGGAGATGAGCGTGCAGATTCAGTGCTGCTGTGAACTCTGCTCTTACCATTACGTAGCTCTCAGTCTGTTACCTCTCCTCCACTCCTGTCCTCCAGAACACCTTCACATGATTGGCAAGTCACCACGTAATGGTAAGAGCAGAGTTCACAGCAGCACAGAGTATTTCAGGAGATGAGCGTGCGGATCTTGTGCGGGGTGGTGACTTGCCAATCATGTGAAGGTGTTATTGAGGACAGGAGTCGAGGAGAGGTAACAGACTGAGCTACGTAATGGTAAGAGCAGAGTTCACAGCAGCACTGAATCTGCACGCTCCTCTCCTGAAATACTCTGTGCTGCTGTGAACTCTGTTCTTACCATTACGTAGCTCAGTCTGTTACATCTCCTCCACTCCTGTCCTCTATAACACGTTCACATGATTGTCAAGTCACCACCACGCACAAGATCCGCATGCTCATCTCCTGAAATACTCTGTGCTGCTGTGAACTCTGCTCTTACCATTACGTGGTGACTTGCCAATCATGTGGAGGAGAGGTAACAGACTGAGAGCTACGTAATGGCAAGAGCAGAGTTCACAGCAGCACTGAATCTGCACGCTCATCTCCTGAAATACTCTGTGCTGCCTTAAACTCTGTGGACAGGTCAGGATCCTGTTTATTTTAAATGCTGCACTGTAGCGCAACCTTATATAGTGGATCGAGCGGGTTCCCTAGCAGCATTTAAAAGAAACAGGATCCTGACCTGTCCACAGAGTTTAAGGCAGCACAGAGTATTTCAGGAGATGAGCACGGGCAGCCGTTCGTTTTTCCGAGCCGTGCTCCCATTATGCACACGACCGTAAAAACACCCGTTATTGCGGGTCGTAATTACGACCCGCAATAACGGGCTCATAGACTTCTGTTACCCACGGGTACCTTTCCGTTTTCTCACGGGAAGGTGCCCGTGCCGTTAAAAAAATAGAACATGTTCTATTTTTCTATTTTACGGGCCGTGCTGCTATAATTATAATGACAGCATGGTTCGCAAAAGCGGCCGGCTGCCCGTGGCCGGCCGGCCGTGCTCGTAATTACGAGTCGTAATTACGAGCACGGCCCGTAAAATAAAAAAATAGAACATGTTCTATCTTTTTAACGGCACGGGCACCTTCCCGTGAGAAAACGGGAAGGTACCCGTGGCTAACAGAAGTCTATGGGCCCGCTATTTTGGGTCGTAATTACGACCCGTGATAACGGGTGTTTTTATGGTCGTGTGCATGAGGCCCCGTAATGACGGGTGGCTACATGTGTGCACCCGTCATTACGGCAGCATTGCTAGGCGACGTCAGTAAGGGTATGTGCACACACACTAATTACGTACGTAATTGACGGACGTATTTCGGCCGCAAGTACCGGACCGAACACAGTGCAGGGAGCGGGGCTCCTAGCATCATATTTATGTATGATGCTAGGAGTCCCTGCCTCTCCGTGGAACTACTGTCCCGTACTGAAAACATGATTACAGTACGGGACAGTTGTCCTGCAGAGAGGCAGGGACTCCTAGCATCGTACATAACTATGATGCTAGGAGCCCGGCTCCCTGCACTGTGTTCGGGTGCTGAAAGAGTTAACTGATCGGCAGTAACTGTTTCAGTACCCTGGACAGTGACTACCGATCACAGTACCTGTAAAAAAAAAGACGTTCATACTTACCGGGAACTCCCTGCTTCCTCCAGTCCGGTCTCCTGGCCGTTGCCTTGGTGACGCGTCCCTCTCGACATCCGGCCCGACATTCCTTGATGAAGATGCAGCCCATGTGAGCGCTGCAGCCAATTACAGGCTGCCGCGGCCTCTGCAGCCAATCACAGGCTGCAGAGGCCTCTGCAGCCAATCACAGGCTGCCGCGTCAGAAAAGGTCGGACTGGAGGAAGAAGAGGGACTCGTCACCAAGACAACGACCGGGTACGTATGAAATGCTTTTTATTTTATTTTTAATCAGCAGCCTCTTTTCTCTATCAGTGATTGATAGAGATAAGTGGCTGCCGATTTTTATAATGTTTTTGACCGGGTTCGGTCAAAACGGGTTCGGCCGAACCCGGTGAAGTTCGGATTCGCTGCGAACCGAACTTTTCCGGAAGTTCGGACCGAAACCGGGTTCGGTTGTCCCGGTTCGCTCATCTCTATTCACAATGTCAAAATGACGTCCACAATTAGCACCGGCTCCTTTCTTACGAGCAACCAATCATTGTCTTAGATGCCATAGCATCACTGGTTTCTAATGGAACCAAAAGCGGCTTATTTTGCTGTATTCCAGGGACATAAACTGTGTATACAGCGATGCCGCTTAGAATATGAACTTACTAATGATTTTGTTTGTTTATTTTGTGAATGCTATCCAAAGGACCCTCATTAGAATTATACAATATCATTGTTGTAGATCCTATCATAGATCACAATATCACAATATCATTGGTAATAAGGGTTTTATTTGAAGCCCCCTAGGGTGAATAGGAGAAATAAGGAGGGGAGGTATCAACCTTTTAGTAATCGAACCAACAGTATAATGTCCCACTTTAATAATAGAATGGGGGTTTGCACTCTCCATATTGGGGATCAAGGGAGTAAAGGGGAAGGCATCAAGCCTCAACCCTATAGTCAATGGCATCAAAACCCCATAAATAGGATCTAAAGGAAGCAAGTGTAGGAAATCTGCTCGCTGAGACCCAAGGGTTTGATGGTCTGCATCCTAAATATCCATTGGGCCCCTTTTTGTAGAATATTTTTGTCCCAGTTTCCCCCTCTCACTGGTGGCCGAACATGTTCCATCCCCTGAAATCTCAGAATGGTGGAGTCACCTTGATGACATTCCCATATGTGTCGTGAGATGGGAGTATAATCCTTCCTAATGACATCACATATATGATCCCTAATCCTCCTTCTAAACTCATGTATAAATTTCCCCACATACTGGAGATTACATGAACATGTGATGAGGTAAATTACTCCCTTTGTTTTACAGTTGATAACTGATCTATTGTCGTAGACCCTACCAGTTGTATTGCTCTTAAAGGTCTAGTTACTACAAATCGAATCACAATCCTTACAGGTACCACAATTGAATGTACCCTTAAGGGTAGTTGTTAACCACAAGGTCTTATTCTGTATTTCGAGGTGACTGTGCGCCAACCAATCTCTGATATTGCGTCCTCTTCTGTAGGTGATAGAGGGACTGTCCCCCACCAATTCACCAATATGAGCATCCCCTTTTGGGATACTCCAATAGGCTTCAAGTATCCCTCGGACGTCATCACTCACTGAGTCATAGGTCGCTATGACCCTAATCTGTTTTCCTTTTGCTAGATGTTCTATAGGGTTCAATGATAGATCCCTATTAGACCCCAGTGAATGTTGATATGCCATCGTCAATACTCCTTGTGGGTAGCCTCTGTGTTTGAATCTCTCTCATAGATTGTGGGCTGAGATCTTAAAGTCTGAGAACTTCCTTGCAGTTACGTCATGCCCTGATGTATTGGTCCTTCGGTATACCTTTCTTCAAAGCCTTAGAATGCTAGCTGTCCCATCGTAGCAAACTATTCGTGGTCGTATCCTTACTATACATATTCGTCTCAATAGATGCCAAATCTGTTTTCTGTATCTTTATATCCAGAAAAGTGATGTCTCTCTCATTGATCTCGGACATTAAAAACAAGCCCAGTTCATTAACGCATATACAAATTTATTACATTTATTACATAGCTAATTTCTGCATCTTGTTGTGGGATTATCTTGTAATATTTGTCCCTACATGTTCCTATACTGAACTCGACTCATAACCATAATGTTGCCGCCTTTGTCTGAAAAATTTATAGCAATGATTTTGTCCTTCTCCAGTGCTTGTAAACCCTGCATATAATCCCTAGACATATTTTTGTTGCGACTCCTTGTGAAGCTCTAATTTTGTAAATTGATCCACAGCAACCTCAAAAAAAGCATCAATCGAAGTGTTATCATTAATTGGGGAAGTTTTAAAGGCGATGGTCTCAGATCAGTAAAAGGGCCCTCACCTATCTCTCTCTGCCCCTGATCCCAAAATTCATCCAACACTCTCAAATGGGGCAAGCTTTCTTCCATAATGCCTAGTTCTTGATATTGCTGTTTATCATGGGTTTTAACTCCTTAATGACCGGCATGTTTGTACCTTAATGACCAAGCCAGATTTGTCAAATCTGGTATGTCTGACTTTATCAGAGAATAACTCTGTGAAAGTTTTGAATATCCAAGTAATTCTGACATTGTTTTTTCGTCACATGTTGTACTTTATTTTAGTGATAAAAGTAGACTGATACAATTTGCAGAAATTAATTAAAAAATAGAAAAATGGAAGAAATTTTGTAAAAATTAAAATTTTTCCCTATTTTTAACTGCAATATGTCACATATGTACACACATACTGTACAATCTTTTTTATTAAATATATATTTCCATCTCTTTACTCTATTTTGGCAGCACCTTTTGAAAAAATAAAATACATTTTCAGCAATTTAGAGGACTTACAAATTGAATAATAATTTTATACATTTTGAAGTACATTTTGTTTTCCTGCACCAAGCCAGGTTTTCAGAGGCTCATAGGTCTCAGAGTGATGAAAACCACCACAAATGACCCCATTTAGAAAACTAGACCCCTTAAGGTATTTACCTAGGGGTATAGTAAGTATTTTGACCCCACAGTTTTTTGTTAAATGTAATACATAGCAGGTGAAAAATAAATAAATTTCACTTTTTTTCATAAAAGTATTAGTTTGAAGACCAATTTCTTTGTAAAGCGACCATGAGAATGAAGAAACACACCACAAAATCTATCACCCTGTTTCTCCTGTTTTCAAAAATACCCACATTGTGGCCCTAATGCGTTGCCTGGACACACGGCAGGACCCAAAAGGAAGGGAGCACCCGGAGGCTTTCAGGACTCATATTTTGATTGAAAATGTTTTAGGCCCCACTGTACATTTGGAGAAGCTTTGAGCTGCTAGAACGATAGAAACTCCCCATAAACGACCCCATTTAGAAAACTAGACCCCTTAAGGTATTTATTTAGGGGTATAGTAAGTATTTTGACCCCACAGTTTTTTGCTAAATTTAATGCATAACAGGTAAAAAAAAAAAAATTTCACTTTTTTCATAAAAGTATCAGTTTGAAGACCGATTTTCTTTGTAAAGCGAACATGAGAATGAAGAAACACACCCCAAAATCTATCACCCTCTTTCTCCTGTTTTCAAAAATACCCACATTGTGGCCCGAATGCGTTGTTTGGACACACGGCAGGGCCCCAAAGGAAGGGAGCACCCGGAGGCTTCCAGGACTCATATTTTGCTTGAAAATGTTTTAGGCCCCACTGTACATTTGGAGAAGCTTTGAGCTGCCAGAACGATAGAAACTCCCCATAAACGACCCCATTTCGAAAATTAGACCCCTTAAGGTATTTATCTAGGGGTATAGTTAGCATTTTGACCACACAGGTTTTTCGCTAAATATATTGGAATTAGTCTGTAAAAATTAAAATGTACTTTTTTTCTGAAACAACATAGAAATTTTTATTATTTACAAGGAATAACGAAGAAAATGCACCCCAACATTTGTAAAGCAATGTCTCCCGATTACGACAATACCCCATATGTGGTAATAAACGGCTGTTTGGACCCAGAGCAGGGCTCAGAAGGGAAGGAGCGCCATTTGGATTTATGATTTTGCTGGAATGGTTTTCGGTGCCATGTCGCATTTGCAATGCACTGGAGGGACCAAAATAGTGGAAACCCACCAAAAGTGACCCCATTTTGGAAAAACCTTCAAGGAATTTTTCTAGGGGTATAGTGAGCATTTAGACCCCACGGGTCTTTTGCAGAGTTTATTAGAATTAGAGCGCGAAAATTAATATCAAATTTTTTTTCACTAAAATGTTCTCATTTTCTCATTTTCACAAGGGATAAAGGAGGAAAAAAAAACAACCATTTTTTATAAAGCAATTTCTCCCGAGTACGGAAATACCCCACATGTGGTCATACGTTTTTTCATTAGAAATGAATTAACCCTTTCAGGACTGATCCATTTTTTGCTTTCTTATTTTAGATTTTCACTCCCCGCTTTCCAAGAGCCATAACTTTTTTATTTTTCCATAAATAGAGTGGTGGGAGGGCTTACTTCTTGCGGGAGGAGCTGCAGTTTTTATTGGTACCATTTTTTGGTACATAAAAATATGAGTCAAAAGTTGTATTAAATTTTTTTTTAGAGCGAAGGTGACAAAAAAAAAAACAGCGATTTTGGAGGTTTCAATTATTAATTTTTTTTAAGGTGTGCACTGTGCAAATTAAATAATGGTATATTGTAATAGTTCGGACTTTTACGGACGTAGCAATACCAATTTTGTTCATTTTTTTACATTACTTTAGAAGAAAAATGCGAAAAATAATTCTCACTACTAATAACTATAATTCTTCTACACATTTTATTAATTAACCCCCTTAGGGGACTTGATCCAGCGATCATTGGATCACTGGTACAATACACTGCAATACTAATGTATTGCAGTATATTGTTATTCTTACAGGCTTCTGTAACAGAGCGATCCCTGTACCTGTCCGTTAGTCCCGGGTGTCAGCTGTAATACACAGCTGACACCCGCAGCGTATGAAGCGGGCTCAGCACGTGAGCCGGCTCCATACATCAACCGCGGCACCATGACGGGCAATTAAGTCATAGTGCGCAAAGGGGTTAGTGCACAGCGGATGGTTCAAAGTGAAAATTGCAATTTTCCACTGATATGCCATTTTAGTGCATAATATGTTGTGCCCAGTTTGTGCCACAGAAGACAAATACCTCCAGGGGCGTAACTAGGAAAGACTGGGCCCCATAGCAAACTTTTGACTGGGGCCCCCCCCCCTCTGCTGGGTATCACACAACCCCCCCCCCCTTGTAGATAGTGCCTCCCTATAGATTCCACCACACAGCGCCCCCTATAGATAGCACCATACACAGCCCCCTGTAGATAACGCCATACAGCCCCCTCTGTAGATAACGCCATACAGACCCCCTCTGTAGATAACGCCATACAACCCCCTCTGTAGATTACGCCATACAGACCCCCCCCAAAAAAAAACGGCCTATAGTTTGTCCTACAAAAGTCCCCTGAAGTTCTCCATGACTAACCTCGGACTTCCGGCGTCTGAGCAGTTCAATAAAAATGAAAGGAGCGCTGGTCACGCATGCGCACAAGCACGACCGGTGCGCAAGTCATTTCCATGGAGCTGCAGACAGACTACGGAAGTCCGAGGTTTGTCATGGAGAACTTAGGGGGGACTTTCGGTCCCCCGTTCTCCTCATCGCTGGGCGTCCCAGCGATCCCACATGTATCCCCTATCCTGTGGTTAGGGGATGCATGTCTTTTGTAGGAACAACCCCTTCAGTGGCGTCGCGCTGTAGCAGCCATAGCGGCTGCTAGCGGAGCCTGCGGCCATGGGAGGGGCCGTGCCGGCTGGTGGCACGGGCCCCCTCATGCTGCAGGCCCCGTAGAAGTCGCTACGGCTGCTATAGCGGTAGTTACGCCACTGCGCATAGGTTTGTATGGCGTAAAACTACAGCTCCCAGCATGGCCGAAACAATGGTAAGGATATGCTGGGAGATGCGGTTTCACAAAAAAAAATCATACCACCATCATCTCGCTGCAGATCATACAGTGACTACAATACTGATTAGAGGCAGAATAAACATTTACATTAAGTGACTCACCGGTGACATCTCAGATTCTAGTTCTTTTCTTCTCCCTCCGGTTCAGACATCTATGATGGATTTCTCCCGGCCATGACCCATTTCTGCAGTTTTCCGTTTAGATGTCTTCAGCTTCTCACTTTTAAAACATTTCTGCACCTGTAAACAAATATAACTGTCACACACACACACACACACACTGTGCCCCCTGTAGATAGTGCCCCCTGTAGATAGTGACCTACCTAGAAGCCCCTGTAGATAGTGCCCACATATGGACTCCAGAGCTGCAAGGCAATAGTGCTAACCACTGAGCCACCGTGCTGCCCTACATATAGCTTCCCCTATAGTTAGTGTTCCACGTATAGCCTACCTCTGTAGATATTGTCCCACATATAGCCCACCCCTGTAGACTGTGCACTACATATAGCCACCCTGTTGCTAGTGCCCCACAGGTAACCCACCCCTGTATATAGTGTCCCACACATAGCCCACCCCTATAGAAAGTACCCTAAAAAATAGCTCCCCTATAGATAGTGCTCTACATATAGCCCACCCCTGTATAGTGTCTCACATATACTGCCCCACATATAGACCCCCCTGTAGATAGTGGCCCACATCCCCACGTACAGACCTCCCCTGTAGCTAGTGCCCCACATATAGACTCCCCCTGTATATAGTGGCCCACATATAGACCCCCCTGTATATAGTGGCCCACACCCCCACATATAGACCCCCCTGTATATAGTGGCCCACACCCCCACATATAGACCCCCCTGTAGCTACTGCCCCACATATAGACCCCCCTGTAGCTACTGCCCCACATATAGACCCCCCTATATATAATAGCCCACATAAAGACGACCCCCTCTGTAGATAGACCCCCCCCACTATAGATAATGCCATTCACATTTTTATGAGGAAAAAAATAAATAAACTTGACATACTCACATTCTCCGGTTCCCACGCTGTTCACTGGCGATGCAGACATGCTCTCTTCTGAGCATGTCTGCAGGAGCTGAATGAGCGTCCTTCAATGACGCTGATTGGCGGGGCAGAATGACTTGCCCCGCCAATCAGCACCTTCCAAGCATGGAAGCGGCGCGATGATGTCATCGCGCTGCTAGCCAATCAGTGTCATTGTAAGGCACTGGATGGTCAGGCACGGAACATGCCCGGCCATTCAGTGCTAATACATGTATTTGGCTGCCGCTAGCACCGGGGCCCCCTCCGGTGCTAGCGACACCTACAGGCATGAGAGTGCCTGTGTAAGGCTCGGTGGCGCGGGCCCCACAGTAGCGGTTCTACCCCTGTAGCAGCCATAACGGCTGCTAGCGGCGCCACCGGGCATTTGGGAGGGCGTGTCGGCTGGTGGCACGGCCCCCTCAAGCCCCGGGCCCCGTAGCAGCCGCTACTGCTGCTACCGCGGTAGTTACGCCACTGAATACCTCATAAAACGTTAAGCGGGTTCTCTCGGGTATGGCGACGCCATATATATGTGTAGGCGCAAACTGCTGTTTGGGCACTCTGCAGGGTTCAGAATGGAGGGAGCGCTATTTTGCTTTTGGAGCGCAGATTTTGCTTGGTAGTAGTTTTGTTTGGGGTTTTGCTGGTATTTCAGTTATGATGTGGGGGCATATGTAATCTGTGCGGAGAACATCAGGGCATAATAAGAGGGTATAATAGTGGGGTAAATAAATAATAATTCATAGATATGTGCCCGGTGTTGCACTGATAAATGGCGCCCGATCTTATCCACTTTTGGACACTCTGCACATTTTGCATCGCCATATTCTGAAAGCCAGAACTTTTTTATTTTTTCACCACCGGAGCCCTGTGAGGGCTTATTTGTTGCGGGACAATCTGTCGTTTTCATTAGTACCATTTTGGGGTACGTGCGATTTTTTTTTTTATTACTTTTTATTCAATTTTTTTGCAATCCTGAGCAAAAAACAGGAATTCTGACACCGTTTTTTAGGTTTTCTTTTTGCGGCGCTCACCGTACGCTATGTGACATTTTTAATTTATTCTGCGTGTTAGTACGATTACGGCGATACCATATGTATATAGGTTTGGTCCTTTTTTTTTAGCATTTGCACAATAAAATGACTTATTTAAAAAAAATATATATTCTATTTCACCATATTCTGTGAGCCATCATTTTTTTATTTTTTAGTCAAAAAAGCTGTGTAAGGGCTTGTTTTTTGCGGGACGGATAGAAGTTTTTATTGGTACTATTTTTGGGTACATGCGAATTTTTGATCACTTTTTATTCTTTATTTAGGGAGCGGTGGTGACCAAAAAATAGTGATTCTGTCGTAGTTTTTTATTGATTTTTTTTGTGGTGTTCATCGTGCGGGAAAAATAACATTACAGTTTTATAGTTGGGGTCGTTACGAACGCGGTGATACCAAATATGTGTACTTTTTTAACGTGTTAATTTTTTTTCTATAATAAAAGTCTTATTATAGGAAAAAAAAGCAGTGTTTGTTTATAGAACTTATAACTTTTATTTTTACACTTTTTTTTAAAACATTTTTATTACTTTTTTTTACTTTTTTACTTGTCCCACTAGGGGACACTTAGACTTGCAGCTTTGAACGCTGCTAGAGTACATTACACTACACACGTAGTGTAATGTACTCTAACTGTCATTGTGACGTGACTGTCACACTGACAGGAAGCAGAGGAGGAACGGCCGGAGGCTGTTCCTCCGAGGCCTCCATACATGGCAACCCGGAGGTCATTATCTGACCTCCGATTGCCGTGACAAGCATCGGTAGCCCCCACGATCACTTCGTGGGGGCTGCCGATGTGCTTCAAACCACTTAAATGCGGCGACGGCAATCCGTCGCCGCACTTAAGGGGTTAATTGCCGAAAGCAGCGGCGATGGTCCACTGTCCGGTGAGACTGATGTGACAGCTGTCTAGGACAGCTGTCAGCGCGGGTCTGTCACTCTGTGTTTACACAGAGTGACAGTTTTAAATACTGACGAAAATGAACGTCCTGGAGCGGGAACTAGCAGCCGACCAGGACGTGCATTTTCGTCCGTGGTCGTGAAAGGGTTAAAGTATTTTTTCTATTTGCGCTTGTGTGCAAATAAATTAAGGTCTTTGACCCATGAAAATAAATCAAATTTATTAGTGGGGACAAATGATAGTCCTTTTTTCAACAGATTTGAATCATCATTTGTTTGGATATGTGGTGATAAATTAAAGATTTGTAGATCATCCTCATGATGGGAGACCCAAGATTTTAAATATCCCTTTGCTCTTGCTAAAAATACCTTCCCTGGTGGATCCCCAGCCTCCTCCTCTTCCCCTTCTCTTCCCCTCTGACCTGAATTTCTTCCTTGAGTTTCTCTTCCCTGTCCTCTTCTTAATGGATGTCCTCAGAGTCTGGAAGATCTTGTGCAGAGGAGGACTATATATTTGTTTTAGTCAAAGTCAAAGATTCTACTCTCTAGTCCAGGGTATACCTGACAAATTGGAAATGTTTCCTTTGCTGTATATGTACAGTAAATTTCTCAATGACTTGTTGCAACACTGTTTCCTTCCTTTCAAAGTCTTGATTATTAACCATTTTTTTTACAGACTCAATACAGTGGACCAACACCAGCAGATGACATGGCTCCCCAAACCATCACTGACTGTGGAAACTTCACACTGGACCGCAAGCAACTTGGATTGATGCCTCTCCACTCTTCCTCCAGACTCTGGGACCTTGATTTCCAAATTAAATGCAAAATGTACTTTCATCTGAAAACAGGACTTTGGACTACTGAGCAACAGTGTTGGTCCTCTGTGTTATATCAAGTCCAGAGTAAACACAGCCGTTTACCAGGAAAGAGCACTTCATGCTTCCCTCTGCTGACAAGCTTTATGGACATGCTGATTTCATTTTCCAGCAGGACTTGGCACCTGTCCATACTGCCAAAAGTACCAATACCCGGTTTAATAACCACAGTATCACTGTGCTTGATTGGCCAGCAAACTTGCCTGACCTAAACCCCATAGAGAATCTATAGGGTATTGTCAAGAGGAAGATGAGAGACACCAGACCCAACAAAGCAACATGGGCTTCCATAACACCTCAGCAGTGCCACAGACTGATCGCCTCCATGCCACGCTGCATTAATGCAGTAATTATGCAAAAGTAGCCTCGAGCAAGTATTGAGTACATAAACTGTACATACTTTTCAGCAGGCCAACATTTCTGTATGAAAAATAATTTTTGAAACTGGGCTTATTTGATATTCTAATTTTCTGAGACACTAAATTTTGGGTTTTCATTAACTGTTAGCCACGATCATCAACATTAAAAGAAAAAAAATGCTGGAAATAGATCACTCAGACACAGCCGAACGGAGCGGAAGTGAGCGCTGCCTTCTCCTAGGAGGGAGACGGGGACCAGCACTCACAGATCCATGGCTGCGGGCGTCGGGAGGTGAGTGAACCCAATGGCTCGCGGCCATGGACGCTACAATAATATATGAGTTTTACTCTTCTAATTGAATTACTGAAATAAATTAACTTTTTGATGATATTCTAGTTCATTGAGAGGGACTAGTATATATATGTATATATACATATATATATATATATATATATATATATGTATATATACATATATATATATATATATATATATATATATATATACATATATGTATATATATATATATATATATATATATATATATATATATATATATATATTTATACACACATATATATGTATATATATATATATATATATATGTTTGGTTCATACAACTTTTATAAAAAAAAAATGTAGAGCTAAGGTGACCAAAAATCTTCTATTTTGGAGTTTTAAATACTTTATTTCTTACGGTGTTCACCGTGCGCTATAAATGACAATTTTACTTTATTCTGCGGGTTAATACAATTACGGCGATACCATATGTATATAGTTCTTTTTATGTTTTGCAGCCTTTGCACAATAAAATCACTTTTTTTATAGAATAATTTCTTTTTTGTGTCACCATATACTGAAAGCCGTAACTTTGTTGTTTTTCAGGAAAAAAAGCTGTGTAAGGACTTGTTTTTTGAGGGACGGGTTGAAGTTTTTATTGGTACTATTTCGGGGGAAAATTTGACTTTTTGATCACTTTTTATACTATATTTTGGAAGGGGTAGTGACCAAAAACTAACGATTTTAGAATGTATTTATTTTTTGCGTTGTTCCCGTGCGGGAAAAATAACATTAAAGTCTTATAGTTTGGGTTATTATGAACGCGGTGATACCAAATATGTGTACTGTTTTTTAACGGCTTCCTTTTTTATTTCCTATAATCAAAGTCTTATTATAGGAAAAAAGACAGTTTTTGTTTTTTTAACTTATAACTTTTGTTTTTACACTTTTATAAAATATTTTTATGAACTTTTTTTTTGTCCAACTAGGTGACTTGAAGACCTGCAGCACTGATCGCTGCTATAATACATTACACTACCTAGGTAGTGTAATGTATTATAACTGTCAGTGTAAAACTGACAGTCACTCTGACAGGAAGCCTTTGAGGACCAGACTCCGGCTGGTCCTCATAGGCTTCAGTGCATGGCAGACCGGGAAGCCATTGTATGGCCTCCATTGCCATGACAACCATCAGCAACACCCACAATCCTCTGGAAAGTTTGTTGCTACAACAAACTTTACAGTTAGTTCCTACAACAAACTTTCTAGTTTGTTGCTATAACAAACTTGCCCTGCGATGGGCATGATTAGTTACCATGACCATCACATGATCGGGACCAATCACGTCCCGATCATGTTTCTGGGACCAGAGGCAGGTGTAAACAGCGTGATCCGGGTGTCTCTCTGTTAACACCCAACGTGAATTCACGAAGGCGCTGCACAGAGCCCAGGAAGCGCCGACGTGAATTTACAGTGAGCAGCCGTGAACCGGTTAAGATAGAATTAATCCAATTATATTGACCATTTTTCTAAAGAAGTTATAAAATGTAACGGTTAGAAAGGATAATAAATATGGACACTTTTCAGATATTGTGCTGCATTATTTCACTGCCACTAGTGCAACTATTTATTTGAACATGGACTTAAACAGGTACCAAAAATGTTCTTCAAAGAGGATTGTTTGTGCTGACTCCATTATGTTTTGACAGGATTGGTGGTGGATCCATATTCTGAGTATCTTATTCATTCTTTTATCAATAATGTTATATTGGATTTACAACTGAGGACATTGTAGACTCTTGGCTAAAGATGAATTGTTAATCATATCATCAGAAATATTGCTAGGAAATCTAGATATTTTTGTGACATAAATAATTCCTTGTGACATGAACCGTCAAGGTGCTACATGTTATATATAGTTGTATGGGTCCTTTTGTGTCAATTTTGTCTTCAGTTAACCAAATACACATAAACTAAGGTACTAATGGCAAAATAACAATTATTATTGAGAGTTATTTGATCAGGGACAATGTACAACTGTCCTCATGGGTTGAGGCAGAAATTATTTTATATCAGGCAATTTTGGAATTGCCCAAAAGCTTTTATTTAATCTGCCTGTAGGTCAGATAGTTAGAACTGAGTAAGATTAACCTTGATTGACCTTTACTTTTTCATCCACTGGAAAATTGTGTTTTAAAGAGGTTATCTTGCATTGATTTTGTAATAGAATATAATGTAACTTTCTAATATACTTCTGCTTTTGAAACTGGCCCCTTTCTCAGATTTGGAACACTATCATGTCCCTGGAAGTCCTGTAGTTTCTTCCGATTTGATGATGTGCCGACACAGCCCCAAGTGACTAAGACTAGTTTCTCTTACTATTCATGTAGGGGTGTCATCAATTAATGGGGCTTCTAGGGGCTGGAACTGTGATTTTCATCATGAAAGAAATAGTAACAGAGGTGGGCGGGACTAGCGAAGGGGAAAGAAGGGAATGCCGGGACTCTTTTTTCAGAGCACACAAACTGCAAATCCCGTCTCATAACCAGAACATAAACAGCGGGTGAGTAACCACAAATGTAACTTTTTCAAATGAAAATAGCTGGTAGACATTAGGAAAGGTGTGTAAAAATCTTATAATTAATTCATATTAATATTAAATTATATTTTGGGTCCCTGGATAACTCTTTTAATTTGTAAATTGCCATTTACCATTATTGCTCATCTACTCATGAGTGGATAAATTGTTCTGTCAAAAATCTCTGAATAAAATGTTTGAAAAATATTTAAATATTAAAAGGAAAAAAAGTCAGGTAGTTGCATGAAAAACTCATAAACATCCACATTTTTGCTAGCTTTTACGCTGTATACTGACTTTTACCATATGAATGGTTATAAGGCTGCATTAGAAAAGGCATTGTTTTAAGACCCATTTAATATATTGGTTTTGGGGCTGTGATTAAACATGTTTCATAACATGGATCTGCACATTGTAAACAATTAAAAAAGAAAAAAAAAGAGGTAGTATTAGAAGAAATGTCACATTTATGGGTAAAAACTGTTAATGTATATTGCAGAGTATGTAATATATAATATAGAACAAATAAGACCATTGCATGTTACACAGTCTCCAGGGCAGAGTCACAACAAAGGGGGTATT
This sequence comes from Rhinoderma darwinii, assembly GCF_050947455.1. NCBI lineage: Eukaryota > Metazoa > Chordata > Amphibia > Anura > Rhinodermatidae > Rhinoderma > Rhinoderma darwinii. Next base: position 105,793,227 of record NC_134690.1, on the reverse strand, counting down.
CTTTAATTAAGAAAATTAAGTGTTTTTTTTTCTCATGTTCCCTATGAGTTCCCTTTTAAATGTTTTTTTATGATTTGGTGTAGGGCTATTAAACATTAGGACTAAAATAAATTGTGATGACTATTGTGAAAACTTCTCCAGTATGCCATTGTTAAGCTGAAATGCACTGAAGTACGATGAACCAAATTTATTAAGTAGTGTACTCCTTTTTCCTAAATTTGGCACATCTTTTGCTGGCCGTGTGCCAGAAATTGATATGTATGCCTGCTATGAGCAGGTGTAGATTTGTAAAATAATACAGTTTCAGATGTGTCACTCACATGTAAAACATGATAGAGGAGAATGACTGTTGTTCTGAGGGAATATGTAGTAGGTAGGTTATGCAGCTGGGGGAGACTGTGGCTGACACTCTATTCAGTTACACTGTGACAGATACTGTTTGACGAACACCCTAAACCCCATGGCTGGTTTTGTATGGACAGCATAGTAATTGTTTCTTACTTGTGGCCATGTGTTTTCATATGATTTAAATAATCAACAGAAAAATATGCGTAACTTTAAAGAGTATCTGTCACCAGTTCAGTATTTCCCAACATTCTTGCTAATCTTATAGGCACTGTCACGCTGATAATTCTAGTGAAAATTGTGTCCCAAAATGTTTATTATTTTAAAAGTTATGAGCTTTTTTCTAAATACGCAAATGAGGCTATACTAGACAAGTGGGTGTCACCAGCAATTCTCCTGAGGTGCAGCCACCTCACAGCCTCTGACGCTGTCCTATCAGTATGAAGCTGCTTCACACAGTTTGAGAGAGTAAGGCTGGAGGGAAGGGGGATCACTTCAAATAGTCATATCTCCGGCTGTGGAAGAATAGTGGTTCTGTTGGTATATGAAAATTCGAATCTTTCATATGCCACCGGGATCGCAGTTCTATCCATGAAACAACCGGAGATATCACAGGTTGAATACACAGTCGGGAATGGAAGCGGTACACTATATGATCACACTGTGTTGCTGGGCAGGGAAGGGGGAGAAGCTGTATGATGATTGGACAGTGTCATACAGAAAACGTTACACCACCCAGAGTGAAAAGAAAACGTAACCTCCCATTTGGCAAGTACAGCCAAATTAGCATATTTAGAAAAATGCTTATAACTTTGCAAATATTAAAAGTTTTTGAAAAAAAATTACACTGTAGTTATCAGCACCATAACGCCTATTAGATTAGTTAGGAGATAGGGAAATAATAAACTAGTGACAGATGCTCTTTAACCCCTTTGCGCCATTTCACATACAGTTACGTCATGGGAGATGGCCTTTTCGCGCATCTCCACGTAACTGTACGTGAAGGAGATGAAGCTGGCTCAGGAACTGAGCCAGCGACATCACCGCCGGGTGACAGCTGTATGTTACAGCTGTCACCCTGAGGTATCGGCCAGGACCGGAGCTAGCCTCTGATCCGACCGATTAACCCCTCCCATGCTGCGTTCAATAGAGATCGCAGCATGTGAGGAGTTTATAGCCACCGGCACACCAGCAACGTGATCGCTGGGTTGCCGGTGGCTGCAAAGGCGATTGGAGAGCTAATACTTACCTCCCGATCAGCCTGTAACGGAATCCTCCTATGTCTCGTCGTCGGCGGGGCCCAGGAGGCTTTCGGTACCATCGGCAAGTTGGCGCCGGATCAACTTCCGGTTCAGAAGCTGAGCCGCCGTTATCAGCAGTGGGTGTCTGCTGTATGTTACAGCGGACACCCTGATCTATCTCTGCTAGCTCCGATTCCTGCCATTAACCCCTTCAATGCAGCGATTCAATGCAATCGCTGCATCAAATTGGTTTGTATGCAATCGGCAGCCTTGCCATGCGATGGCAAGGCTGGCGACTGCTACCATGGCAACAGGATGCCTAACAATGGCTTCCTATCTGCCATTACGTTAGCCGATTAGGCCCCGCCCGGAGGCTGAGCCTGATCGGCTTGCTGTCAGTGAACAACTGACAGTTCTAATACATTGCACTACATAGGTAGTGCAATGTATTAGAACATCAAACAAACAGTTAGACCTTCAAGTCCCCTAGTGGGACTAAAGAAAAGTGTAAAAAAAAGTGTAAAAAAAGTAACAATAAAAGTTTTAAAAAATACAATAAAAGTTTCAAATAATAACACAAAACACAATCGCCCTTTTTCCCTTATCAAGTCATTTATTATTGAAAAAAATAATAAAGCCATACATATTTGGTATTGCTGCGACCGTAACGACCTGAACTATAAAAATATTATGTTATTTATTCCGCACAGTGAACGCCGTAAAAAAACAAACTAAAAAATACTGACATAATTGCTATTTTTTGGTCACTTTGTCTTCCAAAAATTGAAATAAAAAGTGATCAAAAAGTCGCATGTACCTAAAAATGATACCTATAAAAACTATAACTCGTCTCGCTAAAAACAAGCCCTCATACAGCTCCGTCGACGAAAAATTTAAAAGGGGTGTAGTTTCCTAAATGGAGTCCGTTTTTGGTGTTTTCACTGTTTTGGTCCCTCAGGGGCTTTGCAAATGCGTCGTGGTCTCCGCAAATCATTCCTGCTAAATTTGAGCTCCAAAAGCCAAATGGTGCTCTTTCCCTTCTAAGCTCCGCCGTGTGTCCAAACAGCCGTTTATGACTACATGTGGGGTATTGTTTTACTCGGGAGAAATTGCTTTACAAAAGTAGTGGTGCATTTTCTCCTTTTAGTCCTTGTGGAAATTAGAAAAAAATAGCTAAACCTACATTTTCTTTGAAAGAATGTAGATTTTCATTTTCACGGCCTACTTCCAATAATTTCTGCAAAAAACCTACGGGGTCAAAATGCTCACTATACCCCTAGATAATTTCCTCAAGGGGTATAGTTTCCAAAATGGGGTCACTTTTGGGGGATTTCCACTGTTTTGGCGCCGCAAGAGCCTTTCAGACCCGACATGGAGCCTAAAATATTTTCTAATAAAAAGGAGGCCCCAAAATCCTCTAGGTGCTCCTTTGTTTCTGAGGCCTGTGCTTCAGTCAATAAGTGCACTAGGGCCACATGTGGGGTATTTCTAAAAACTGCAGAATCTGGGCAATAGATATTGAGTTGCATTTCTCTGGTAAAACTTTCTGTGTTACAAAAAAAATAGATGAAAATTGAATTTCTGCAACAAAAAAAAAGAAATGTGAACATTTCACATCTACTTTGCCTTAATTCCTGTGAAACATCTAAAGGGTTAAGAAACTTTCTAAATGCTGTTTTGAATACTTTGAGGGGTGAAGTTTTTAAAATGGGGTGACTTATCGAGTGTTTCTAATATATAAGGCCCTAAAATCCACTTCACAACTGAACTGGCCCCTGTAAAAATCGCCTTTTGAAATTTTCTTGAAAATGTGAGAAATTGCTGTTAAAGTTCTAAGCCTTGTGATGTCATAGAAAAATAAAAGGATGTTCAAAAAACGATGCCAATCTAAAGTAGACATATAGGAGATGTTAATTAGCAACAATTTTGTGTGGTATTACTATCTGTCTTACAAGTAGATACATATAAATTTAGAAAAATGCTAATTTTTGCAATTTTTCGCTAAATTTTGGTGTTTTTCACAATTAAATACTTAATGTATCGAGCAAATTTTGGCAGTAACATAAAGTCCAATGTGTCACGAGAAAACAATCTCAGAATCGCTTGGATAGGTAAAAGCATTCCGGAGTTATTACCACATAAAGTGACACATGTCAGATTTGAAAAAATAGGCTGTGTCCTTAAGGCCAAAACAGGCTCAGTCCTTAAGGGGTTAAGCACGTTGCATTTCTTGTACTGATCCACAGTTGCAGCTTGTAATATATTCCAGACTTACATTTACAATTCTGCTGGCTGCTACTGGGAACAGTCAATAAGTTTATTTTTTAAACATTAGACTTTAAATAAAGATCTGAAATATAATACAGGGTGTATCTAGAGATCAGATCAAGAAAAGTAATGCTTTTCCAAATTGACCTACACCAACTCAGGGCTAAACGGTAATTTAAAGCGATCCTTGAGCATGATGTCCTATCTGCAGGCTGCATGACATAGAACAAGGGAAAGATTCAGTATAACTTGTATACTTTAATTGTTTAAATCCCCGCTTATTCAGGGCTTAGTGGACCAATGGGTGGTCTCACTTAATGATTGACATCCTTCCATGTAGGAGTATATATACAAATATAGCTGCCAATCACAGAGTAGGACCGCCCACTGGATTCCTAAGCTCCGAATAAGCACAATAAAATGAATATTTTCTCAAATAAATTATATATATATATATATATATATATATATATATATATATATATATATATATATATATATATGTGTTTCCAAGAATAGGCATCACTCCGATTCAAAGTGAAAAAAGTGGGTTTTATTAGCCCCTGTGCAAAGTTTCGGCTCTATTTGTGGAGCCTTTTTTCATACTTGAAAAAGGCTCCACAAATAGAGCCAAAACGTTGCACAGGGGCTAATAAAACCCACTTTTTTCACTTTGAATCGGAGTGCTGCCTATTCTTGTAAACATATTGAAAGATTTGGAACCAAAAATCGGGTTCCCAAGGCGTGCACCCATCTGTTATTTGTGCTGGCGCTGCTGGACGGTGGACTCTCTCTTTCTCTCTCTCTACTCCCTGCCTTCCAAGAGCTATAACTTTTTTCTTTTTCCGTCAATAGAGTGGTGTGAGGGCTTTTTTTTTGTGGGACAAGTTGTAGTTTCTATTGGTAGCATTTAAAGAACCATATAATGTACTGAGAAATCGAAAAAAAAATCTTTGTGGTCTGAAATTGGAAATACCGTGATTCCTCCATAGCTTTTTTGGGTTTCGTTGTTACGGTTTTCTCCGTGCGGACAACTTAACTTTATTCTGTGGCTCAATACGATTACGGTGATACCAAATTTAGGCTATGTTCACACAGGGTATTTTGCAGGAGGAATATCTGCCTCAAAATTCCGTTTGGAAGTTTGAGGCAGATATTCCTCCCCCTGCACGCCGATTTTCGCGGAGTTTTTCGCGCCGTTTTTCGCCCGCGGCCATTGAGCGCCGCGAGCATAAAACAGCGCAAAATACGCTTTCTCTGCCTCCCATTGAAGTCAATGGGAGGTCAGAGGCGAAAGCGGCCGAAGATAGGGCATGCCGCTTCTTTTTCCCGCGAGGCAGTTTTACTGCTCGCGGGAAAAAGCCGCCAACGCCTCCCATTGAAATCAATGAGAGGCATTTTCCGGCCGTTTTTGCCGAGTTTTGCGACGCGGTTTCCGCGTCAAAAAACTCAGCAAAATACCCCGTGTGAACATAGCCTTATATAGTTTTTTATATTTTACTACTTTAAAAAAACAAACACTTTTTGTTAACAAAAAATAATTGTTTTCTTTCACCACATTCTGAGATCCATAACTTTTTTATTTTTCCATGGATTGAGCGGTCTGATGCCTTATTTTTTTGTGGGAAGGGCTGTAGTTTTTATTGGTTTCATTTTTTTGGTACATACAACTTTTTGATCACTTTTTATAAAACTTTTTTCTAGCGCTAAGTTGACCAAAAGACAGCGATTTGGGCGTTTTAATTTTTCTTTACAGCGTTCACCATGCGCATTAAATAATGATATATTTTAATAGTTTAGACTTTTACTGATGTAGCGTTACCAATTTAGTTTACATTTTTTAATTTTTACATTACTTTAGAGGAAAAATGGGAAAACATTTTTTTTTTAACTTTTAATATTTAATAAAAAAATTTTACTACTAAAAACTTTATTTCACTTTTTTATACACATTCTATTAGTCCCCCTTGGGGACTTATACCAGTGATTGTTAGATCACTGGTACAATATGCTGGTACAATACACTACAAAACTAATGTATTGCAGTGTAAAGTTATTTTTACAGGCTTCTGTTAAGCCCTGCCACAGGCAGGGCTTACAGAGGCAGATTGAAGGCAGACCTGGGGCCGTGATTAGGCCTCTGGGCTGCCATGACAACCTTCGGCACCCCACAATCGCGTTGTGGGGGCACCAATGAGCTGTCAGTGGGGGCCACCCCCCTCTTTTTAACGTCTCAAATGCTGAATTGGCCAGGAACAGCGCAATTACTGTTCCTGGCCATTAGTCCCAGATGTCAGCTGTAAAACACCGCTGACACCCACAGCGTATGGAGCGAGCTCAGCGTATGAGCAAGCTCCAAACATCACCCCACGCACAAGGACGTAATGGCACGTCGTGGTGTGCGTAGGGGTTAAATAACCAATGAGACGTTTGGATGAATTGAGGCACCTTTATTTTCTCTTAATCTTATTGAGCTCAATAGTACTGGAAATATTAGGTGACCACCTTTTTACTAGAATGTCATGGTTGGACAAAATATGCAGATTTTATTATAATTACTTGCAAAGTTGTTCAATTGCTAGAAATAGGGTAAGAAACATGACAACTGGCACTCTAGAGCAGATATGTGCTCATAGTGATTGTCATTCCCTATCTCCCACCATATATGTTGAGCATATCCATGTACAATGTAGACTAGCTAGAATGCCTCAGAGTGGAAATTTCCTTTTAAAATTCATAAAACACTTGTGTAGTTGGAACCTTAGATGTTCTGCCACAACTCTCTCTGTAAGTTCACATTGCTATTCATCCTCCATTGTCTTTTATATAGTTTGGAAATGTGGAAATACAATCAGACAACAAATGAAAGCTTAGCATATATAGTAAACAAATGGGAAAACAGAGTGAGTTCTGAAAATTGAGCTAAATCAAAATTTCTAAACGATATAGATAGCTACACAATAGGTTCTTTCATCCGTTTCAATTGCAAGAAAAATATACAGAAAGATACAGTGCTTCTTATGAGTCATTGTCTTTTATATCACATAAACACATTGCATGATTCTCCTAAATGAGAAACAATATTATGATACATAAAGGTAGAAAAACAGAATAAATGGCTTGCCTGCGTTCTTTAGTATTCTTTCAGCATTGTGTTTTCTTTCAAAGCTTTCAATAAAAAAAGTGTTTGCTGCCTGTAAATCTTTATGTGGACATCTTTATGGGCTTTCCAGTACTGCCCAAACAGTTGCAAGACATGCATATTCGACTTAGAATTCAACTCTTGTTTATGTCAACATGACTATATATACTGTAGATGAGTGTAGTGTTACTGGTGTGACTTTACTAAAACTTATCTAGTGTGATTTTGTAGCCAGCTTCTGGGACGCTGCAACCCTAAATGTGCCTGTTTCCTAAATTTAATTTCATTGCTGGGTGAAATTTATTCTATCTCTTAATTTTTCATTCTCTTACCGTAAAAATGTGAGAAATCCTTTACCGCCCTATGTTTTTTTGTGTCTGTCAAAAAAATCTCGCAAGGGATCAGTTCCCTCCACCTGCAGGATGGGTACAACAGCTGAATATGTGGTGCCTATTGTTCCTATCCGACAAGATATTAAAATCAATAGCCTTATGGCCCATCGGACAAAATAGGGCATGGCCTGTCTGATAGGCTGGATGGTTGAAAAATGCTTGCCTTTAATGCCAGACTGTTGTGGTAGAAAAGGAGCAACTGACTCCCGCTAAAAACAATGAGATCACGTGTCGTTTCCCTCTCACTTTTTTGTAATAAGATGGATAGAGCATCTGAGGTACGTGATTAATCCCTAAGTCACAAGTTTGTTATTCAGCCATAGTTTCCAAGAGATTTTCCCACTACCAAGTGCCAACAATGACTCTAACATATAAAGTGACAATATATTTTGCAACCACATAATGCATATGGGCCTTTTTTGCACACTTTTACAGGTATAATTTTATGGTTGTGTAGTTTAGTGGAAGTTTCCGGCAACTGATGAAGGCTGTTAATCCCCATGTGGCAAACAAGTGGCTAGCTTAAAGGATATGGTAATGTCATGCAGAGGTGGACATGACTATTAACCCAAAGAAATATGCAGTTTACAAGGTCCTGTGTAGTCATTGTTAGTGGATCTGTAATACCATAATTGTCCTTGTATAGGTCTTTGGTGCCCTTGTGGCCTGGCCAATTGCTATATGTCAGAAAACTAGGGGATCCAGAAGTACACCTGAACATGCGTACAATTTTACCAGTCCAACTATAACTGTTGTAATTGTTTAACCCTCACACATTAAAATTCAGGTAAGTGTGGTATAATGCAATCAAAGGGGTATTCCCATCCTAAAAAAATTGTGCCAGGATATGCGTTAAATGCCTGATTACCCACCTCTGAGACCCTCCTCTATTGAGAGGGGTTGGGACTTTGGTTCTCCCAAAAGGTGGGGGTGCCAGATATGAAACCTGAACTTATCAGGCATTTATGGAAAATCAGAATACTATAATTAGTAAATGGACATAATTTGGTCTTTGTTCTTTCACATTGAGGAATACATGTCAGATATTTCACACCTAAAATATTCCAAAATCCAAGTCATACATTTGTTGTGAAAAGCTGGATGAACATAATAGTTTGTACCTAACAACCTACGCATGTTATGTTAGGCATAATTTATGTTTACTAGTTTAGATAAAATGTACATGTATTATTCTTTGGTAGGGTTAATTCCGGGTTCATTTATCTTGGACACAACATTAAGGTGATGTGACTTGAACATCTTAAGATTTTATCTCCAGCGTATTTTTTCAAAAGTTTACTGCTTTGTGATGGCCAAATTTACCATTCCTGAAGTGTAGCGTCAGCTGTTTTCCTTTTAAGTAATGTTGTTTATACAGCTGCAGCATGATCATTTCTTTTTATTTTACATGAAACGATCTCAGAGCTATCAGTAACCAAAGAAAGAGTATGGAAAAAAACAAAAAACAATCCTTGGATCTACAATAATGGTTAAAATATTGATTATACTTCTCTTTATTTGCGTATTATATGAGATCCTTAGAATCATAGAAACTGTAAAATGAGTGACAGAACTAAGTCAGCTGTTAGCCAATTAAAAAGTCAGGAAAAAGAAAAGTTTCTCCATTGCGGACATTTTCTAAACAAACTGTTGTCCTCCTGTTTGGTACATGCAAAAAACGAACATAGACAAATGCTATGCATATCTGTAGGTGTCTCAGTATGTGGTGGTGGCATCCTGCTATGTGGTGACATGACATATACATTAAGGAAAGACATTGAGCTGTTTCAGTTATTATTTTTTTCTGGAAAGTTTGGAATAAGGCCTCATGCACACTTCAGTTTTTTCCTTCAGGGTGCTATCCGTTTTTGTCACTGATAGCACCCTGAACCCAATCATTTCAATGGGGCCATGCACACTACAGTTTTTTTGACGGTCCGTTGCTCCTTTCCGATCCAAAGTAGAGCATGTCTTACTTTGGTCCAGGATTCTGTGACCGTGAGGCCCATGAAAGTCAATGGGGCCATCAAAAAAACTGAAGGCACACGGAAGGCATCCGTGTGCCATCCTTGTGCCGTTCGTGTGTGACGGAGCCGTTACCTATCAACTGCCGGGCGGGCAGAAAAACATTAGAAAAATATTACACTAATCGGCAGCCACTTGTCTCTATCAATCACTAATAGAGAAAAGAGGCTGCTGATTAAAAATCAAAAAATAAAAAGAATTTCATACGTACACGGTCATTGTCTTGGTGACGAGTCCCTCTTCTTCCTCCAGTCCGACCTTCTTTTGTGACGCGGAAGCCTGCGATTGGCTGCAGAGGCCGCGGCAGCCTGCGATTGGTTGCAGAGGCCGCGGCAGCCTGCGATTGGCTGCAGAGGCCGCGGCAGCCTGTGATTGGCTGCAGCTGCGACATGTATTGAACGTCATTGCTGGAGGCCGGACAGCAGGAATGTAAGTATTAACTTATTTTTTTTTTATTACATTAAAATTGTATTTTCCGCGCGCCGAGCATGGTACTGTCCAGGGTGCTGAAAGAGTTACCGCCGATCAGTGCAGCCCATTAAATCTTTCAGCACCCTGGACAGTACCATGCTCGGCGCACAGTAACGGAAACACGGAGTGCACACGGGAGTGCACACGGAAACCACACGGCCGCTAAAACGGGTTCACGGACCCGTCAAAAGCGGCCGTGAAAATGGTGATGTAAGTGTGCACGAGGCCTAATGGTCCAAATAATGCCTAGAAAAATGACATTAAAAGTTATAAGAATATTCCTGTAGGCCTTCAGACTTTTCATTCTGCTAAATTTCTCTGGCTTATTTTTTTCTTAATTCCATATTTTTTTTTATCTAGTAACAACGAAAAAATTAAATTATATTTTCCCCAGAGGTTTGCACTGGTTATATGTAAACAATATAGCCATGTGCCATCAGAGGCCTTTCAGTGTATACATAGATGCATGTACAGGGTGGGAGGCCATATAAGATGCAGTTATGTGACTTTAAGGACATGATATCATATTGACATCTTATACATGTAAATGTTTGGTTAAATATGGTTAAATAGTAACTACACTCTCATCAAACTTTTAATATGTCATAGAGACATATCAAAAATTTGGATCGGTGGGACCCCCACCGTTATTGAAACTAAGGTGCAGGAGTGCTCAGCTGAGCGCTTTGCTACTTTGGCTGCTATCAACGCTCATCATCAGGCTGAAGACAACTTACATAGAACGTCTACATGAGACCTCTTCAGCTTGACATCGAGCACCAATCACAGCCGAAGGTGCAGGGCGCTCAGCTGAGTGCTTTACCTCTTTTGGCTGTGATTAGCGCTCATCGTCAGGTTGAAGAAAGCTTACATAGAATCTCTATGAGAGCCGTCTTCACCTTGACAGGGAGCGCCAGGGAGTTCAGCTGAGCGCTTCTGCACCTTCGTTTCAGCAACGGTGGTTTCTCAGCCCCCGATCCAAACTTTTGATATGTCTTTATTACATATCAAAAGTTTGATGAATGTGTAGTTACTCTTTAAGTGCCTTGTTCATTAATGTCCAAGAATTTTCACAAGCTGTTCAATTCTGGACATTAAAATACATTTCTAAGATCCCATGCACACGACCGTAAGACCGCGGACCGTTACACGGTCTGCGGTTTTACAGACCCATTCGGTTATATTGGCCGCGGACACCTTTCCGTATGGCTACGGATGGGTGTCCGTGCCGTAGGACTGTGCCAGGAAGTATGGAGCATGTCCTATTTTTCGTATTTTATGGGCCGTGCTCCCATACTTCGCGAGCCGCGATTGCGGGCACGGTCGTGTGCATGGGGCCTGACACTTAGAAAACATTTTGTTACAATAGGGCACAGAAAGTAAAGTGTGGCTTAACTCACGTTTCAGATCATGAGAGAAGAATATCATTTCTGTAACAACATTGCTCCAAGGGCTTTTCCTTTCAATGTGCAGATTTTGCAGTACATGCACAGGGGTGATATTCATATGTTTATGGATAAGTTTATCCTTGAAAATTTAACTTACTATGGAGGCATATTTGTAACATACAAGACAATTGAGGCAGAAATACAGATCCATATTCCAGTATTTCAGCGGCAAATATGGACCGTGATAGAAAATTTACGAAAAAGGGGAATTTTTAAAGCTTTGCTCATCTCTTGATTGGATGGTTAATAGAGCCATGACATTAAAGTCCTGCATTCACACTACACTGTATGATATGTGGCATATAAAATATGAATAATACCAACTACTTATGCTGTAGCTCCTCTACAGTTGCAGCACAATATTGGGTAATGTTCAACTTATTTTTACATAATTTACATTTTTATTTTTACTAAGGATAAAGATGGAACAAAATAATATTTCAATTACATTTTCACATAGGTCAGTAGTCATGTGCAGAGAAGTATTGTAACTGTCCTCAGAACTGATCACAGAGTATAGACTGCTGTATATGGTCACTAGATTCTCCTGATATGCATGCAGGACAGATGATGGGAAAGTTCTCTGCAGATTTATTATCATAACCACTCCTTCTTTAAAAGGGAATGATTCTAATTATAACATCATGTAAGGAAATTATTCTTAATGCATAAATAGTAGTAAACTAAAACAATAAGTAAAGGGGTTTATTGAGGATTAGAAAAAAATGGTGCAAATTTTTTTTCTGGAAACAGTGTCACTCTTGTCCATATGCTGAGACTGGTATTTCAGTTCATCCCTATTAAAGTGAATGAGATTGAGCTGCAATATCAGACAGCGCCTATTGACAAAAGTGGCACTGTTTCTGGAAAACACAATGTAGTCCAGTGTGTCTAAACTGGAGCATCAACTTTGTCAATTTATTGAGCATTTAATATCTCATTTTATATACATTGACAGAGTTACATTTTCATTAATGTTGGTTCCTTCTAGACAACAGTTACCTGCATTATATATTTGTACATTTTATATTAATTTCCAATCTATGCATGTGGTTAATTTTTACAATAGCAAAATATGATAATAATTCCAACGCTGGTGGTTACAGAATTTTGATGTCTTCAGAGTCTTAATTGATAGACAATTGCAGCAACTGCTTAATAATCTACTAATGCACATTCTGAAGGCTAATTTATGCTAAGGTCAAATGATGTTTTCGTTCCTTACAAAATAATTTCTATCAGAACAGGCACATTTAGTGGAATTGATAATAAATGCACAAGGATTGAGCGGACCTTTGCAATCTGCTCCTACGCATCGACGTAGTCATCTAAAAATGAGGAATAAATCTACATGCATGCTATGTTGCATAAAAGATCTTTCATTTGCCTCCCATATCAACCTGATTACATTATGAGGAACACACATTAAAACAGAGCACAGATTTTGATGTACATAATTTTAAATGCCGGAATTTAATCAAGAATTGTGCATTTATTAATAAAAGGAGATACTTTCCCAATAATAGGATTAGTAAAGAAAAAGCTAAAGTAGCAGTCAGGGGGCATAAGGGCAGCAAAAGTGAAGAAATATTAACATTTTAGAAGTGTGCTGTTTTGATGGAATGTAATAGCTGTTCTTCCCTTGAACATGACCTCTGCACTGGTGATTACATTATTTCAATATTGTCTCATTTCTACTAGATAAAGAATATTGTGTTACATATTTTAATGACAACGAATGGATTTCAATAAGAATGATTCAGAATAATATTAAAAAAACAGCACTTTTCAACAGAAAATCTCACTATCCTGTATTTTTTAACTAATATATTGGGTGTAGGTTTGTTGATACTGGCTATATATGTAAGACGTGCAGTCATCTGGAAGATGAAATTCGCAATTAATTGTTATTCTGCTATAACCCTTCCTATTTTAAAGGTATATATTGATTTCAAAAACCATTTACCATTAAAATGTTTAATAGTATGGGCTGGAGATCAAGTAACGTGACCTCTCATCTCCGTACCTACGAAGCCCCAGAGTCAATCTGAGCCAACAGCTTCATGGTGCTCCTTATGACCCCTTAATACCCAATGTAATATTATTTAAAACATTCTATTTACCTATTAATAAGACATGGACAACTTGATTTCCAGATTTAGCAAATAGTTTACACTATTAAATCCAAATTTGCAAAGTTCTCCAGCTCACTTATTCCATTGATCTCCAAAGGTGTGCAACATTGGAGTTCTCCTCCAAAGTAGTACAAATAAATAGGCGAGAAGTTGTTAGCACTGAGCAAAACTTTACATTTATTCAGTCACATAAAATATCTGATACTGTATTACGTATTTCAGAATTCAACTTGTATTGTATGCTGGAAAATCAGGCTCATCTGTCTTCTCAAGCGAGTGAGAAAGGCTCCATTGAGTGAGCTGAAACGTCCACATTATGGGAGAATAGAAGATGCACTTTATCTATTGAAAATCTGCATCGCTGCCTTTTCTGTCCTTATCTATGTACAGTATGTAATATGTTGCAACTTTTATAGAGGAAAAAATAAATGGAAAAATAAGAACACATTGAAAATAAATATATTTCAGTTAAAGGCTCCATGCACTTGACCATTGTCTTATGTCCGTGTGCTATCCGTTGTTTAACGGATAGCACATGGACCCATTCATTTCTAATGGCCCCATGCACATGACCATGGTTTCCAGTGATCCGTGTGCAGGCTGTGGGACAGAGCCATAAAACCAGGAGCAGGTCCTATTTCTGCCCATGTTTGCAGCTCGGTCTCACCCATTCAAGTCAACCTGTGGAACATACTGAACGGATGCAGAGGACACACTGATGACACGCAAAAAACGGACAACATATCCATTGTTTACGGGCCGCAAAATACAAACGATCGTGTGCATGTAGCTAAAGGCACATTTATATAATAACTGTAATAATGCAAAAGCAGATCAGTTCTATCATTGAACTTTATTTATGAGGAAAGGGTCCAGCATGTGAATGAGATTGTTACAATAGTCACTAATCAGGTTTATGAGTAAGAAGTGAAATCCTAAGTGCATAAACCAGTGTCAGTTGACAGTGTCAAGTCATTTTTCTGCAATTTTGTGCTTCACTGTTTCATCAACCATTACAATGCATTGGGGAATGAATTCACGGGTTTGAGATTCACTTTTAGAGTATTTATGAGAAAAATAGGGTAATTGGCTCCCCCATTGTACTCTATGGACCAGAAAATCGACAAAATGACAAAACAGGCAATCTGATATGCTTACCCCCTGTCCTGATTTGAAAACAAGGCTCTAGTTTGCCATTCAGATGGTGTTATGAATTAGCTCCTCCCCCTCACAGTTGGAACTTCCCAGTGAAGAAAAGAATTTCATGAGATTTGGACATCACTGCTGAAATGAAAGTTAAAGAATATTTCCCGTAGTACAGAGGGAAATCCAGTATTTCATCTGCTATCACTTTTTTTGTTTTTCTCAGAACTGATAGGTTTTCTTTAAACCCTAAAAACGTAACCATAATGATAAACATTCTTATCAGTGATGACAGCATCCGGTGCATGTTTATATCCCTCCCACAGCAAAATATGGGAGTGGGCTCCAACACGGGAATGCTATATACAGTAGTGCTAATGTATATCGAATCAGAAGAGCAGTTGCCAAGGGCTCCAAATTAATAAAAATGGACTTTATATGTTTTTTAAAGAACCCAAAATGTAAAAAAAAAAAAAGATAAAGACAAAAAAATAATATCTTATAATAAAAACACAGAAATAATAATCATACAACTAATAATAATAATAATAACAATAAGAAGAAGAATAATAATAATAATAAGAAGAATAAGAATAATACAAATAAGTAATAATGGTCTTCTAATGCTAAGAAACTTTTTTTCACCACACAGGAGAAATGCAGTATCAATGAGCAAATTGTATTTTGTTTCTGCAAACTGCTTTCTCCTTAGTTTTTTTTACTGGATTTATGTACTAGCTCTATTGTAAAGTGAGTACACCCTCACGTTATAATAGTTAAGGAAGGCCTTTGTAAAGTGAAATTACTTTAAATGAGAGATTACTGTACTTGGTCTTTATATGGCAGTATTAGATAGACACTTTATGGTAATATTAGTTAAGCAATATATAGTGGTATTATTTATGCAATATATTTTATTTTATATATATATTATCTGTTCTTTTTCTGATAGTATTATTTAAATACTACATCACAATTTCTTATAGTATTCAGAGTATAGTCATAAAACACGGTTGATGCTCAGAATAATTTGATACCCCCTGCCGTTTACCTACACTAGCTACAGCAGGATTTGTTCGCTAGATAGAGTACATTAGATATAGGAGGCATTGCCTGTAGCAACCAATCAAATTGTAGATATTTTTTCTACAAAATTATGTAGACTGATTATTTACCAAAGGTTACACCACCTTTTTTAAATTTCACTACACAAAACCTGTAAGTCTGAGGGAATTAGCATTATCATAGAAAATAAAAGGTTACCAAAATGTAGACATTTTTTTTTTTTGCAAAACAATGTCTATCAATAATCTATATCATTGCAGTATCAGCAGTCCAAGTTGAGTCTCACGACATTTACTTGTGTCTAAGCACATGTCCTTAAGGAAAGATTGTTACTGTATGTTCCCACTGGTGAAACTGATAAAAACTAATAAGCACAGCCATATGGCCACAAATCCTGGAACTGACACTGAAGAAATTATAAAAATATGACAATGTCGAAAAAAGCGTCATCACTATATTTTCTATAAATAAAAAAAGGATACTTCATTTTAAATGTTTTTCGTTCGCAAAGTCTTCATCTATCAAATATTCCTGAATTACCTTCTATGAATATTCTATTACTTAATATGCGTGTATTTTTTTTATCTTCTGTACATCTCACTGAATTTACATACATCACAAACTTCCAAATCATACAAATAAAACCATATCTCCATGAAAAAAATTCAATTTTTCATTAGATATGTGTAAATTACTTCAAGTAGCAAAGCATTTGTCATTAACAGTCATCATTAACATATTTGTTAATTATTTCAGTTTCTCTTTTGTGGTTATCTGCATTGTTCTAGGCACATAGCCCGGGGTAATGTGTCACGGTTATCCGATTCACTGAAAAACAATTCATGCAAAAATGTGTGACAAATTGCAATGACATGGGTTTCTCATGATTGGTTGTGAAGACTGGATTGACAGGCCCCTAACTACCTTGCATCTAGACAAGAGGTTATTCTGCTATTTGATATGGCATCGTGGGTAAGAAGATACATTGTTCAAACAGAAATTCAATAAGGAAAGTGTTAGATGCAATAAGTTACTGTAAAGAGGATGTCTAAAACATATCTAAGTCAAAGGGAACCTCACCAGGCAGATCAGTAGGGTTTATTCTTAATTCCTTTAAATTGTTGAAGTAGTGAGCACTTATTATACCCACTAAAATACCATCCAGGGGAAAGAAAAACAGCATGCCACATATGATCAAATGTGGACCTATAAGTGGACTCTGACCCAGCCCTCTTCTCTTGCAGCATCATTCTTATCAATGAGTCCGTGCAGTTCTAAAAATGAAACTCAAAGTAATTTACTTTTCCTACAACGTACTAACGTACAACGTACTAACATTTCAGAATTTATATAAATTATAAGCAGCCCAGTGATTACATTTTTATCTCTTGGTGGCCAAAACTTAAGCTACCTATACACATAATACCACTGACAATTTAATGTTTATCCCCGCTCTCTCCAAACTGCAAATGTTTGCGTAAGTAAGAATTTTCAGAAGCCAGTCCAGAAGTGTCTGGCAGCAACTTATCTTCATCTTCCTTATTGAATAAAGCATAAAGCTTTGCATGCTAAGCAAAGGTGTGCCCAGAAAATCGAAGGAGGGTGCAAAGTGACACCATCAGTCAGTACGGTATGTTGGGAGATGTTTCGTGACCACAATTATCACCCCCAATTTCTACACTTTGAAGACATCTAAATGGTAAGAATCAACTTCTCTGATATCAAATGAACGTGAGCTGTATGGCTGCAACTAGTGATGTCAAAGGTGTTGAACCAAGATATCAAAGCTAACTTCCAGTTAAGTGATACATTTTGGGTATTTGCATATTAAATGCCCATGTGTCTAGTATGTGACTGTATATGATTATGTCCTTACCTCTGTTGCCTTCCTTGCATCGGTTCTCTTTTTTTTTTACTTCCTGTGTTCACTGTGATTACGAGTTTATAGATACTACCACTACATTTCCTACAATCATATGTATGATGTGTGGTCTCAAAAAGATGACATCAGCATCCTATTACATTAAATGCAAGGGTTTAAGCTAATTATTTATTTTTAATTTATTTGCTGTTGCTTGTACAGCGCCAGCATATCCTGCAGCGCTGTACAGATATTGTCACCATTTACATAATTGACTGTCCCAAATAGAGCTCACAATCTAGCGGCACGTTACACTGTAGTGATTTCACAGTGGTGTTGACACACCAATTATGTGGCCCAGGAATGTAACTAGGAAAGACTGGGCTCCATAGTAAATGTTTGACTGCCCCACTCCCCTGAGTGACACACACAGCCTCCACTTGTAGATAGTGCCCCCTGTATGTAGTGCCCACCTGTATTGTGCCATACAGCCCCCCTGTAGATAGTGCTATACAGCCCCCTTGTAGATAGTACCATACAGCACCCCCTGTATATTGTACCATACAGCCTCCCCTGTAGGCCGTGCTATACAGTCCCCTGTAGATAGTGTTACACCCGCCTTGTAGATTGTTACACCCTTACCCCTTGTAGACAGTGCCCCATCCCCTTTGCAGACAGTGCCATATAGCCCCCCTTATAGATATTGCCTCCCAACCTTCCCCTTGTAAATAGTGCCATACAGACCCCCTGTAGATAGTGCCCCATGTTGATAGTGCTTCCCACCTCCCCCTTGTAGATAGTGCCCCCCACATCCCCTTTGTAGATAGTGCCACACAGTCCCCCCTAGTAGACAGCGCCCCCAGATCCCCCTTGTAGATAGTGCCATACAGCCCTCTTGTAGATATCGCGCCCCAAACAAATAAAACCCCAAAAAATTATACTCACCTAAGCCCCAATCCCGCGACAAACGGAGCTGCTCCACAGCTGTAATGACGGGGTAGGGAGACAGACAGGTGTGCCCTAATCTACCCGCCACTCAGTCCCTGCCTACTTGCAACGGCCCGTCCTAGGCGACGGCGTACAACTGGGCGACGGTCCCTACGCTCAATAAGTGCATGACAGACAAACAGACAAGGGTACACAGAAGCTAAGGGAAATGGGACACAGTGAGCAACAAGAGTAGTGAACGAGCCGAGTCAAACCAGGAGTGCACGAGGTACAAATCGCAGAGCAGGAGCGTAGTCAGTAAAGCCAGGGTAAAAAATGAAGCAAGGTCAATAATCATAGCAGGAGCAGCAGAGCCAGGAAACAGAAAAGAATCACAGGCAAAGGAGGAGCAGGAAATGCAGGTATAAATAGACAGAGGGCGGGAGCTAGCTCCATCTGGCCAGGCTGTGATAGGCTCTCCCACTCCTCAGCCTCCCAGCCTGACTGATAGAAGATCGTGTCACTCTCTCAGACTTAGGAGCAGGTGCAGACTGATTACCCACGGGCATCGACACAGAAGCTGTGTCTGGCAGATCCTTTACAACAGCATCCTCAACGCCAACGGGATCGTTGCGTAGGCTGGAGTGATCCAGTAACGTCATCACACCAGCCTGCGCAGGGATCCTGTCCTTGCGCCTGATAGGCTACAGGCCAAACGTGGCCTGTAGCCTAGTATTTGGCAGAGCAGGGAGATAATTCCCTGCTCTGTTATAGTGTTCTATAGTACAGTATCTGCATCCTAAGAACGCAGTTACTATTGAATGTGGCATCGTTACCACTGTAGCAGCCATAGCAGCTGCTCGCGGACCCCGTAGCAGATGCTATGGCTGCTAGAGCGGTAGCTACGTCACTGCTGTGGCCCATGGCATGTAAGCAGATGAGATGGGGCACTCAAACCGTGGCAGAGAGGGAATACTGAGGAGTTTCTTTACATAAATGTTGTAATATTATAAAAAACTTTGTCACGTGTTTACTAAGGTTGTCTTTGTCTTTAATTACGAAATCCTAATATGAATTAATAGTGGACATCTGAAAAGAGGCTGAATACTTTTTCCCAACCATGTATATCTACAAACGCATACACTTGAAAAGTAATTTATATTCAATTCATCTATTATTTACTGCAAGTCAAAGCCATAATTTCGATATTGCAACACATATTACCCAGGTATAGTTGATATATTTATACAAATTAGAAGGAGCCATTATATATAGTCGCCATTTATTCTTCATTGTTCAAATCTTGACACTATTATACCATATGCTAAATTTAGCAACTGCCAAGTGTAAATGGCTATTTGGAAACATCCATGGGTGTTCAAAATTGTTAAAACCAGCAGTATGTCTTTCAGCATTTAAACAAAACGTCTTCTACGACTGAAATCATTCTTCATATTTTCTTCTTTATAATTCATTCAGTTCAGCAGGGAGCAATTTTTTAAATATTATCAAACTTGAGACATAAAGTATATGTGTGCCGTAAATAATCACATGACCACAAAGATAAGGATTCAAGAAATGATTGTGACTCTACTAGGAAAGTGTTTCATATTTGTTTTTTTAAATAGACCAAGCAAAAAAAAAGAAATGGAAGAAAAAAGAAAAAAAAGATAAAAATAGTTTGGACGATCCCAGCTGTGATTAAATAATATGCTTTGTATAGTAACTATAGATTTCCCTCTTTGATTTCTTTCTCCAGTGAAAGATGTTATGTGTATTTAATCAGAGCAAAGAGAGCGACAGACCTAGTAACATCAAGAGGGCGAAGGTCAAAGCCATTTTCACCCGCGTGATGGTGTTTTATCTTTTCGTGCAACAAAGATTAACGGTCTTTCTTATTTTTTTTTTTTCTTTTGTCATCACCCCTAAAAGATCTTAACAAAAATATACTCAATGCCCTATTTTTTTTACAGGGATATACCATGAAAATCTACTCTTTTTCACAGCTATAAGGAAGAAAGAGAAATAATGAGAAGGTGCTTTGACAAGTACATCGGATAGAAAAAAACATTAATGACATTTCTGGGATTACGTGAGCACTGTCATTAAATCCTTTCCACATGTACACAGTTTATTCATGTCACATTAAGGTTGCACTGGTATGAAGCTAAATAAATGTGTATGCTGCCAGTGCGTATGTTCTTTGTGTCCCCTGCCTTCATAGATTCCTGCCCTACATAGTTTTACGTAATAAATATTTATCAGATCTTATAAATAAAGCTACAGGTTTATGATTTAGGGATGAAAGGCCATATTGTGAGCAGATGATAATAGGCTATGTTACGACGTGTTTCTAGATTAAAAGCATATTTGTTTTCTCTATTTAATTTGCAACATGAAGACTACTAAGGACTTATAACATAAAGGAGTACTGCTTTCATTGATACATACTGTAACATCCACGTCCGCGGACCGTCGGGATTACTTAACCCTCGACAGTCGCAGCCATGGACTGATGAATGCTGGCCCGCATCTCCTCCCCAGGAGATGCCAGCGCTCATTTCCGCTGCACTCTGCTGTGTCCCGTAGGGTGCGCGCGCACGCTCGCGCCTGGCCTTAAAGGGCCAGTGTGCGCACATTTTAAACATCATTAATTAGCCCATGTTTACCCTGGACTCCTTGCCTGAGCGTTGTTAGTATTCCTATGTTAGTCTTGCAAATGGTCCCTTAGTCGTATCCTGTTCCCTTTGTTCCCGTGCCCTGCTAACTGTATCCTGTATCCCGTGCTGTATTTGTTGCTGTGCCATCTCTAGTGTTGGAGACGTATTGTGCTGTCTACTTCATCCGGTGTCATCTGCCACGTTTTGCATCACCTGCCGCTAAGGTCCCATCTGTGCCTAAGCCGTTGCTACTGTCTGGACTATTGCAGATACTCTCGTGCTGAGACTTTATGTTGACTTGGTACACTCTTGTTTGGCCAGCTGCTACCCCGCTACGGCGGTGCCGCCTAGTGGGTCCACATACCCACAGATTGTGACAGTACGCTCAATCCATGGACCCCGCTGGTTAAACGAAGACCACGACCACGTCAGAAGCTATGCGGGTGGATATGCTAGATCCCCGGTCACGACAGGACCAACTCCACCAGGCGGTGAACATTATTGTGCATCGGCTGGATATGCAAGTTGCAGCCCTCCCAGCACCTGCTCCTATTGCTTCTGCTGTTCCTCCTACTACACCTCCTGGCAGTACAGATTCTCCATTCTTTCTGCCACTGCCTCCCCGTTATGACGGAGACGCGAGGACCTGCAGGGGATTTCTGAACCAGTGCCAGATCCAATTCAGTCTACATGCTGGTGCATTTCCTTCCGATGGCGCAAGGATCGCATTCATAGTCTCTCTCCTTACTGACAAGGAACTGGCATGTGCGAACCTCATCTGGGAATGTCAGGGACCGGAGACTCGTGACCTACAGTGTTTCCTACGGACTTACTGCACTGTATTTGAGGAACCTGGGCGAGTCTCTTCCGCGGCTGCATCCCTGCTGACCCTTCGCCAATGAGACACCTCCGTGGGCGAGTAAGCCATTCAATTCTGTACCCTGGCGGCCTGATCTGGAACAACGAAGTCTTAGTGGCTACATTCTGTCAAGGTCTTTCCTCCGATATCAAAGACGAGCTTGAAGCTCGAGATCTGTCCTCTACCCTAGATGACCTCATTCTTCTAGCCACCTGGATTGACATGAGGATCCAGGAACGGTCTCAAGAGATTCACCGGGTCAGGAGATTGCCCAGGCTGGCTCCTACATTCCAGCAACCCCTGCTGCCCTCATCAGCTGTTCCACCAGAGGAGCGTACGGAAATAGACCATCTCAAGTTGTCTGTCCAGGAGAAACAGCGCAGATGCACTTTAGGACTCTGTCTGTATTTCGGCCTCGGAGGACAATTTGTGCATCTGAATCCCCAAAAGCCTAAAAAGCTACAGAGCCTAGGATTGGTTGGAGAGACAACCCTAGGTGGAAAAGGGCTAAATAATAAACTCTCTCTAAAATTGTCCATTCCCATGACCATAGTGTCCGGTGAGAAGATGCACCGGGTCTCTGCCTACCTGGACTCTGGGTCCGCGGCAAACTTCATCCAACAGGATTTAGTGGATCAGCTCCAGTTGCCGATGGTTCCCTTAGACACACCCCTCGTTGTTGCCTCGGGGAGTGGATTTCCTCTGTCCGACCCCATGGTTTCCAAGACTAAGCCACTGAAGCTCCAAGTGGGAGTCCTTCATAACGAGCAGATTACCTTTCTCACTTTGCCCAAAGCCATCAATCCTGTATTGCTGGGTCTGCCTTGGCTCCGGCTTCATGCTCCAGTGCTGGACTGAAACTCCGGAGAAGTTCTTCAATGGGGCTCCAAATATCTCCACCGCTGCTTGCTACAGCTTCATCCCATTCCGCCTCCTATGTCTCAGTCATTGACACCTACTCATTTTGTGCAGTTTGCGGACGTCTTTAGCAAGAAGAAGGTTGAGATGCTTCCCCCACATTGGGCGTACGACTGCCCGATTGAACTGGTTCCTGATGCCTCACCTCCCCGTGGACGCATATATCCCATCTCCTTGCCAGAGATACAGTCCATATCAGCCTATATGAAGGAGAATCTGGAGAGAAGTTTCGTACGGCCCGAGCCTCGTTCTTCTTTGTAAAGAAAAATACGGATCTCATCGCCCCTTCATAGACCACCATGGTCTAAACCAGACCACTGTCAAAAACAAATACCTTTTGCCACTGATCTCTGAATAATTTGATTGCATACGAGGAGCCAAGGTCTTCTCTAAACTAGACTTGCCTGGGGCCTACAACGTAATCCGAATCCGTCAAAGTGATGAGTGGAAGACGGCATTTAACACTCGAGATGGGCACTATGAATACCTGGTGATGCCCTTCAGCCTGTGTAACACTCCCGCGGTCTTCCTAAAATTTGTCAATGATATCTTCCGAGATCTCCTTTATATCTGTGTTGTAGTCTATCTTGTCTTATCCTACATCATCCTGACGTGTCTCGGCAGTTCTCGTTGGAGGTGGGCGGTTCATCTGGCAGTGCAGGTGCACTTCTGTTCCAGAGAAGCTCCAAAGGAAAGGCAGTAGTATGTGGCTATTACTCGAGACTTTTTTCCCCTACAGAGCGCAACTACTCTATTGGGGATCGCAGAGGCGTAGCTAGGTTCTCCAGCACCCGGGCCAAATATTCAGTTTGGCGCTCCCCCCAACCTCTTTTCCGACATCTCCTGCCCCCTCGCCATTTTTGTTTTCTCTACCAATCGACATGTCATTACTTTTCCATATTTCTTTTTATGTAACTCGAGCATAAAAACATTTGTATATTTTACAAGCAATATACACAACACCAGATTAGTACTCAGTGCATAAATGCAGTTCCAGAACCAAGCTCAGTACATTTATACAGCACCAGCACAAATACAACTAAATTTAGTGCAACCACTGCCGTATAGTGCAACCCCTGCCGTATAGGCTGAACTTGATGGACATGTGTCTTTTTTCAGCCGTACTAACTATGTAACTATGTAACTATATTGTTTCCAGCTCCCAGCATGGCCTGAACAATGGTGAAGATATGCTGGGAGTTGCTGTTTCACAAAAAAAAAATCATATCATAATCATACCACCCATCATTTCCCTGCAGATCATACAGTGACTGCAGTGCTGATTAGAGGCAGAATAAACATTTACATTAATTGACTCACCGGTGACGCCTCAGATTCTAGTTCTTTTTCTCCATCCGGTCCAGACCTCTATGATGATTTCTCCCGGTCACAGCCCATTTCTGCAGTTTGCCGTTCAGATGTCTTCAGCTCCTCACTTTTCCAACATTTCTACACCTATAAACAAAGATAAAGTTCTCATTATACCACAGACTATGCCCCTGAATATAATAGCGCCATACACTGAACCTTTAATTATAATAGCACCATACACTGTGTCCCACACACACACCGTGCCCCCTGAAGATAGTGCCTGCCATAGAGCCCCCTGTAGATAGTGCCCCCCATAGAGCCCCCTGTAGATAATGTCCCCATATAGCCCACCCCTGTATATAGTGTCCCACATATAGCTCCCCCTATAGTGCTCCACAGATAGCCCACACCTGTATATAGCCCCCTGTAGCTATAGCCCACCCCTGTATATAGTGCTCCACATATAACCCAACCCTGTATATAGCCCCATGTAGCTATAGGCCACCTCTGTATATTGTGCAGAGTATATATGGTATACTGAAGTACATTTATAAGAATTTCATAAGTTTTTAAACTTTTATTGACAAATACATCACATTTATGTAAAAACTCAATATTTAGAGTGTTGATGCTTCTTTTTCAAGTCTTCTGCAATTCGCCCTGACATGCTAGATATCAGCTTCTGTGCCAAATCCTGACTGATTAAAACCCATTCTTGCCTAATCAGTGCTTGGAGTTTATCACAATTTCTGTGTTTTTGTTTGTCCATCCGCTTTTTGAGGATTCACCACAGGTTCACAATGACATTGGGATCTGGGGGGTTTCCTGGCCATGGTCCCGAAATTTCAATGTTTTGTTCACTGAGTCACTTAGTTATCACTTATGCCTTGCGACATAGAGCTGCATCATGCTGGGAAAATTATTGTTCATTTCCAAATTGCTCCTGGATCGTTGGGAGAAGTTGCTCTTGGAGGATGTTTCGATACTATTCTTTATTCATGTAAGTGTTCTTCAGCAAAATTTTGAGTGAGCCCTCTCCCTTGGATGAAAAGCAACGCTACAGATGAATGGTCTCAGGATGCATTACTGTTGGCAATACACAGGACTCATGGTAGTGCTCACTTTTTCTTCTCTAGACAATCGTTCATCCAGATGTCCCAAAAAGTCTGAATGGGGCTTCATCAGAGAAAATTATTTTACCCCAGACCTCTGCAGTCCAATCCCTGTACTTCCTTTAGAATGTCAGTCTGTCCTCAATGTATTTCTTCGAGAGAAGTGGCTTCTTTGCTGCCCATCTTGACACCAGGCCAGCCTCCAAAAGCCTTCACCTCACTGTGTGTGTACAGATGCATTGACACCTGCCTGCTGCCATTCCTGAGCAAGCTCTGCACTGGTGTTGAACCAATCCCGTAGCTGAATACTCTTTAGGAGACGGTCCTAGCACTTGCTGGACTTTCTTGCCCTGAAGCCTTCTTCACAGCAATTAAACCTCTCTCCTTGAAGTTCTTGATGATCCGATAAATGGTTGATTTAGTGGCAATCTTACAATCTCCTTGCCTGTAAAGCCCTTTTGATGCAAAGCAATGATGACTGCACATGTTTCCTTGGAGGTAACCATGGTTAACAGAAGAAGACAATGATTTTAAGCACCATTCCTCTTTTAAAGCAACCAGTCTGCTGTTAGAATTAAATCAGCATGACAGAGTGATATCAGCTGCCTTGTCCTCGTTAACACTTTCTCCTGAGCTAACGAGAAAATCACAAATTATGTTAGCAGGTCATTTTGTGTCAGGGCTGAAATGCAGTGGAATTTGGGTTTTTATGATTAAGTTAATTTTCATGGCAAGGAATGAATTTTCAATTAATTGAAATTCATCTGATCACTCTCCATAACAATCTATAGTTAAAGAGGCTTTGTCACCACATTATAAGTGGCCTGTCTTCTACATAATATGATCGGCACTGTAAGGTAGATTACAGCAGTGTTTTTTTAATTTAGAAACACGATCATTTTTGACGGAGTTATGACCTACTTTAGCTTTATGATAATGGACAACTGGGCGTGTTTTACTTTTTGACCAAGTGGGCGTTGTGGAGAGAAGTGTATGACGCTGACCAATCAGTAACCAATCAGCATCATACACTTCTCCCCATTCATTTACACAGCATATAGTGATCTTATTAGATTACTATGTGCAGCCACATAAACACACTATAACGATACTCAAGTGTCTTGACAGTGAATATACATTGCCTCCAGCCAGGACATGATGTCTATTCAGAATCCTGACATTTCTGTAGCGTCTGTGTGATATTTACAGAAAGGCAAGCGTAATCTTGCGAGACCCGTCATTTAAAACGAGATTACGCTTGCCTTGCTGTAAATATCACACAGACGCTACAGAAGAGTCAGGATTCTGAATAGACATCACGTCCTTGCTGGAGGTAATGTATATTCACTGTCAGGACACTTGAGTAACGTTATAGAGTGTTGTTATGTGGCTGCACATAGTGATGTAATAAGATCACTATATGCTGTGTAAATGAATGGGGAGAAGTGTATGACGCTGATTGGTCAACGTCATACGCTTGTCTCCACAATGCCCACTTGGTCAAAAAGTAAAACACGCCCAGTTGACCATTAAGAAAGTCATTAACATAAAGCTAAAATAGGTCATAATCGTCAAAAATTATCGTTTTTCTAAATAAAAAAACACTACTGTAATCTACATTACAGCACCGATCACATTATGTACAAGATAGGGCACTTATAATGTGGTGACAGAGCCTCTTTATTGCAAATTGCCACTATAAAAACCGAAGCAGCAAGCATTGTTAAAACCAAAATTTGGGTTAGTCTCAAAACTTTTGGGCAGGGCTGTATAATGGGGAATGTTTCCGAAAAATGCCAAAGTGGCAATTATAAATTAGCGTTTGCTGCATGTTCACCTTAGTATGGTCAGCTATTGCACATAATGTATTTGTTTGTCTTATAATAATAATAATAATAATAATAATAATAATAGTAACAATAATAATAATAATTCTCTTTATATAGCACCAAAATTAGGCAGCGCTTTACAATTAGGGAAGTAGCAAACAAGTAAAATTACAAATAATTAAAATAAATAAATA
Source organism: Rhinoderma darwinii (assembly GCF_050947455.1). Lineage (NCBI taxonomy): Eukaryota > Metazoa > Chordata > Amphibia > Anura > Rhinodermatidae > Rhinoderma > Rhinoderma darwinii. Next base: position 105,765,881 of record NC_134690.1, on the reverse strand, counting down.
AATAAATAAACAATGAGACAAAAGGAGAGAAGTTCCTGCCCATAAAAGCTTACAATCTACATGGAATAGGAGGAGTGACACAATAGGTACATAGTGCTAATTTTGTCCGGGGCACCAGCCCTTTGTGTCAGAAAGGAGAACATAAAGAAAGCAGCATGAACCAGTCACGCAGGCCGTATCTGAGCCAACATGGATGTTAAGGCGAGGGTGATGATAAGAGTAGCTAGTTGAAGACAGGGTGGAGTGTAGATATCTGTGACAAAGTATGGTTTTGTATAGGCCGTTAACTATGGTTATGTGGCATATGCCACCTTAAAGAAATAAGTTTTCATAGGCAGGCATAATACCATGATTGTTAAGAGCAATGGTCCGGGGCAGTGAGTTTCATAGAATGGGTGCAGCACTCTCCCATGCAGTCCTGCAGATAGGAGTGAGAGGATGTGATAAGGTAAGATGAGAGTAATAGGTCATTGACTAGTTGTAGAGTTTTGAATTTAATTCTGCAGAAAAAAAGGTAACCAGTAGAGATGGACGAATCTATTTTACACCAATCAAATTTGTAAGGAATTTCCCAGAAGTTTTAGCGAAACAGAAACTTTTGAGATTCGTCCGTGCACAAATCTGTAAAATGGCGGACGCCATTTTACAGTTCAGAAGAAGACAGAGAAGTAACAAATGACCTTGTGACCTTGGGCGGTGGCCCTGCCGGCTGCCCCATAATGCTGTGCATTCAGCCCTCCATGTAGCACAACTAATAGTGAGGGGTATAGGTGAGTCTCTGATGGCTCAGTGAATACCAGTCATGTTAGTTATAGCCACTATAAACGGTCCAACCAGGAAATGCTGCTACAGATAGACAGTGGATTTGTGTCAGTAGGTGTGTTTTATAGTGAGGAGAAGAGATTAGAAATGTATATTTACAATAATTTGATAGAGAGATAGATTTTAGAGAGAGATAGGAGTCCGTCAGTATCAGTGTGTTAGTTAGGCAGGCACGGGCAGCCATTGCTGTGAGTGAGTGCTGCTGCAGCTATACAATTCTTATATTAATTTGTGAATCACCAAGCTTCATCATATCATTCACAAATCTTCTTTAATAATATTAATCCTGGTGCTGATGGCATGCCGTTGCGTTCTAAAACAGACGTCACTGACATGACATCACTCATTGGTTTGCATATATTTAATAGTGTCACCAAAAATTGGTGTATTGTTCTGCATCAAGCACTTATACAGAGAAGCTATGCTTCAGTCTGGTGTCCGAATGATAATTTATTTTTTAAATACATAGATTTTAATCTCAATTTTAAATCCTGGTGCTGATAGCATGATGCTGCCTGCTGATACAAATGTGACGTCACAAATTTTTTTGCATATATCTAATGGTGCTATGAAAAAACATTTATACAACAGGTCATTCAATTTTAATTTTATTTTATAGACATATCAGTGATAAAACATTCAGGGATATTCAGAAGAAACAGTAGCTTACTTTGTGTATTTTTCAAGCTGTGATCCAGATGAATGAATGATTGGAATAAATAGGAAATCGAGATATAGCTTCATGATCATAACAAACACGTGATTCCATCTTCTTTTGTCCTACAGCTATTCCACCCAACTCTAACATAAACATGTTTATTTCAATGAGAAGAATGGAACAGACACCTCTCTCCCGTGGGTACAAAGGATTATGTGTGTTGAAATTCAAAATGCCTTATCCTTGGGGGCGTGGACGGATGTCTGCCTGAGTAGACGGGCTTCACGGCGCTCCTGAGCTCCCTGACTCCTAATCCTGCTAATATCACCGCCATCCTTCTTGCAAAGTTACTTTTCTGGACAGGACAAGTGCCTACATTCCATCCGGTATACTTACCTGTGTGCAGTTTCGGGATCGCAGGTTCTGGGGCCTTCCTGGAGCAAGGAGTGAGAGGCCGCGTGGCAATTCCGGTTGGCGCATGGTGGGAGGCTGAGATGGGCCGCATGCTGAAGTGCTGTCCTGTATATGGACATTGATCTGGAGGAGGTTAGTGTCGGAGAAGGAGGGCGAATAGCCTGTTGATCTGGAACTGCGTGCCCTGCGTTCCCTGTGTGCTCCTGGCGCCGAGGTGGGTGCTGTGCTGATGTCTATAAGACGTGCTGTCCTGACCGGAAGGGTGAGGAGCGGATCCTATGACTGAAACATTGTGTGCTCTTGTTGGCCATAGGACTGGGCTATCTACATGGCCTGTTTGCTCACTCAGCACTGGGACCTGTACTGGTTATCTGTGGCAATATACTCCCTGAACTGTGGGCATGCATCATCCTTGGTGCCTGACTGGTATCCATTTTGTGTCTATCCTGTACTCTCTCTTTTACAATATGGGAGGTAGTAAGGCAGGGAAGAAGGGGAAGGCCAGATCCACGCAGGGTCATTACATACCCCCTTCTGATGAGGAGTCCCTGGATGATTTAGAGGAGGGTGTTTCTGGTGCGGTCCTGTCTAAAATGAAAGCTAATGCAGCAAAATAGCTGGAGCAATTTACTAGACCTGAATGTCTACCTGCCTCTCCAGATCCGTCTCTGTCTATGTTTGAGGGATCACTGAGTCCTCCATGACCAATGTCACCACAGGACCTACCTGCCTCTTCCTCACATGTGGATACAAAATTTGCTGAATTACTATTGGCAATTAACTCCTGTCAATCATTGCTGGTCACAAAAGTTGATGAACTGCGTCAGGATTTAGTTATACTGCGGCATGATGTGCAAAAAGTGCGGGAACGTACTACTGAAGCAGAGAGCAGAATCTCAGAGGTGGAGGATACTCTACGTCCTATTCCGGCACAGATTGTAGATTTACGGAGGCAAGTGGAGGCTTCAGTTGAATGGGCTGATGACTTACTATCGGCAATTAACTCCTGTCAATCATTGCTGGTCACAAAAGTTGATGAACTGCGTCAGGATTTAGTTATACTGCGGCATGATGTGCAAAAAGTGCGGGAACGTACTACTGAGGCAGAGCGCAGAATCTCAGAGGTGGAGGATACTCTACGTCCTATTCCAGCGCAGATTGTAGATTTACGGAGGCAAGTGGAGGCTTCAGTTGAAAGGGCTGATGACTTTGAGAACAGGCTGCGAAGGAACAAGATTCGCATAGTGGGGCTGCCTGAAAAGATGGAGGGCACAGACTCTGTGGCCTTCCTGGAAAAATGGTTAAAGAGACCTTTGATGCTACTGTCTTTTCACCCTTTTTTACCATTGAGCGGGCTCACAGGGTCCCTGCTCGGCCTGGGCCACCGGGTGGGCCCTCCTCGTCCTCTTCTGGCTCGTATGTTACATTTCAGGGACAGAGAGCGGCAAGGTGCAAAGGAACTATCCTATATAATACCCAACAGATTTCCATTTAACCAGATTTTTCAGTTGCTATACGCAAGCAGCGTGTTCGCTTCACAGAGGTCAGGAAGAAACTCCAAGACAAAGGCTACAAATAAGCTATGCTATACCCTGCCAAATTGAGGGTGATTGATGGCCCTACCGCAAGGTTTTTTGTTTCCCCCATGGAGGCCTTGGAATGGGCAGCTGCTGCGCCTCATGCCTCAGGAGAAGCCTTCCCCCCTGATTGAATAAGGCGTTGGGGCAGACGCTCCAGGATCTTCTCACATTGCCCTTGAACTGTTCGTTACCTGAATTGTTCAACAAATATTTGTCTGCTGCTTTGCAAAGTTATTGTTCAGCTCTACTGTTATTTTGCACTGATATGTTTCTTACTAAGCATAGGTGATATGTTTAATTCTTCTTCCCCCCCCCCCTTTTAGTATGGGTTAGGTTTCGGGACTGTGCTGCTCAGTTAGCTGTTAGCTTAGTCAGGGACCACTGTTCTCTATTTGTTTTTCAGTTAGTGGGTAAAGGTCTACACTAGCAGTGTTTAGTGCTTGACAGGGTTAGCTGGGGTGTAATTTCTTTGGCATTGTATAATTTTATGGTGCGTAAGATGGTTGCTTGTGTGAATGATTGGGCACTTGTTTTCTTTCCATTCCCAGTCTGTGTTTGTGCTGGGTCTCCGGCTGCCTTCTCTACTCCAGGCGTATTATGGCTCCGATTAAGGTCTTGAGCTGAAATGTCCGTGGGCTTAATTCTTAATTTAAACGTTCCTTTGTTTTTATTTATTTTTTTAAAACACTCTCCACATGTTGTCTGTTTACAAGAGACGCATTTAACTGGACAAAAAAATGTTGGCCCTTAAACGGGCTTGGATTACTAGAGGTTATCATTCCTCATACTCTACCTATTCTCGCGGAGTATCGATCCTTATAGCTAAAGTGCGTGCCTGGAGGTGTTGCAGGCAGCCTGTGACCATTTTGGGTGATATTTTATAATACACTGTTCAATGCCTGGATCAACTTTTACTATAATTAATATGTACGTTCCTCCGCCTATGGACCCTGCACTACTGGACTTAATAGCTTTGAAATTGTCACAATTTCCTGCTGGCGTTATGTGTTGGGGATTTCAATACAGTCCCTGATATTTCAATGGATCGAACGGGTGGCACGGACAAAAAGTCTGTTCATCTTAATGGTTGGTCCTCCCTGCTTCATTTGACAGATGTATGGCGCTGGAAGCACCCATCTGAAAAAAGGTAGTCTTATTACTCTTCTATCCATATTACGTTCTCTAGAATTGACCTTGCCATGGCGTCCTGGGATCTTTTGCCTGCAGTCACCTCTATAGAAATCACTGCTAGGGGTATTTCAGACCATTCAGCTCTCATATTGACGTTTTCAGCTGGTCCTCCAGCTGACTCAAAAATTTGGAGATTACATCCCGCATGGTTGACCTCTCCGGAGGTCAGATCTGAGGTGCTGTCCTCTCATGATTTATATTGGGAACATAATTCTTCCTACCCGGACCCCTTGGTAGCATGGGATGCCTATAAAGCCACGGTGAGAGGTGCCTTTGCGGCAGGGGTAGCTAAGTGCAGGGCGGTGTCCCGGGAGAAGGAGAGGTTTCTGGTGGGGGAGATTCAGAGGGCTGAAAGTGAATATATTTTAGATCCCAGTCCAGCTACAAAGAGTCAATGGGCAAGGACCCAGAGGGACCTACGTACACTGCATATTGAACAAACAAAAAAGTGTGTGCTGTCTACTGAGGCATCAGTGTTTGAATTTGGGGATAAGAACGGGAAATTATTGGCATACTTGGCAAGGTCAGAGCGCCCATGTTCCTCTATTCCATCTATTCTCTCCACTGCAGGAATGTTATTTACTGCCCCACAGGATATCAACAAAGTGTTTAGATATTTTTTTATGCTGCATTCTATAGTTCCAGATGTAATGGGCCCCGGGAAGACATAGAGCAATTCTTGCATTCACTTCCCTTGTGGCGTTTATCTGCTGCGCAGATGCAGGAGTTGGACAGCCCGATTACCGATGATGATATCGCAACTGCTATTCAGATGTTGCCTTCTGGTAAAACTCCTGGACTCGATGGCTTTGGGGCAGATTGGTATAAGGATAGTGTGGAGATTTTGGTGCCTAGACTTCAGGATGTATACTCCACTGCTCTGGAGGTGGGAGTCTTGCCAGCCTCTATGATAGAGGCTCTTGTTGTGGTGCTGTTGAAGCCAGGGAAGGATCCCACTCTGCCAGACTCCTATCGTCCCATCTCGCTTATCAACTCAGATGTTAAAATACTAGCCAAAGTATTAGCCACTAGATTGAACAAAGTTATATCGTCCCTCGTTCATCCTGATCAGACTGGTTTTATGCCTGTTAGCACCTAGGTTTTATGCCTGGGAAGGGTACGGACATTAATATCCACAGGTTTTTTCTTAATATTGATGCTGCGCAACACGATGATGCCCCTGGTTTTGTTCTCTCTCTGGATATGTATAAAGCCTTTGACTCGGTCGAATGGCGTTATCTTTGGATACTCCTTTCCTTTTTAAATTTTGGACAGAGATTTATTGCTCTTGTATGCCTTTTGTATGAAAAAAAAAATCGCTAGAGTGATAACAAATATGGATGTGTCTAAAGCTTTCCCTCTGGGACGTGGGCGATTATTGGTTAATTGGTCCAAGTCGGTTATGTTTCCTCTCTCTGCTGGCTATTGTTCCCGGCAGGGCCTCCCTGTCCCATTACAAATAGTGTCTCAATTTACTTATCTTGGGGTGTGGGTTTCCTTTAATCTCCAGCACTTTCATGAACTTAACCTGCGTCCGTTAGTAGTCTCTATGGAAAAACAACTAAATGCCTGGAAGAATCTTCCCCTCTTCATATATGGAAGAATAAATCTTTTTAAAATGATATATCTCCCTAAATTTTTATATATACTCCATGTTTGTCCAATTCTATTGTCCAAACAATTTTTTAGACACCTTGATGCAATCTTACGCTCGTTCTACTGGCAGGGGGGCACCCCCAGGTTTAGTCTTAGTCTATTGCAGGCCCCTAAAAGAGTGGGGGTGGCAGCGCCTAACCTCTATCTCTACTACTTGGCGTCGCAGTTAGTGCTGGCACACTGGTGGATTGACATAGATGTAAGCAATGTGGCCACTGCATTAGCAGGAGCACTTATTACTTTTTATGAGAGCTTTACCACCCTGTTATATAGGTTTAAACCCCCGTGTCATGTGCCGCTCCCGTTGCAAACTATAGCTAGTGCCTGGACAAGGGCACACATCTTACTAAAGGACATAACAGGTCCATCTCACTCTCCTAGGACCCCATTGTGGAACAATCCATGTTATCTCATCTAATGTCATTACCAGGGGCGGGGATGTGGGCTGGGGTGGGAATTCGGTTCTTAGGTCATTTGTACTCTGCAGAGAGTCGCTTTGTGTCCTTTTTCGATGCTTGAGGAGAGGTTTGGGGTGTCGAGAAGGTTATTTTTTTCACTATCTCCAATTACGCCATGCCTGCCTAGCCCAGTTTGGTTCTACTACACCTTCCTTGGGGTTTTCCAGAGTGGAGGACTTGCTTTGCACCCCGGACCTTCCCAAGACTCTCGCTCACACGTTTGCCTTGTTGTTGTCTACTATAAAACGGCCTTTTGACAGGGCATTTGTGGGGTGGAGGAGGGATATCCCTGATTTGGCAGAAGAGGAGTGGAGGGAGGTGGAGCTTTCGTTCCTTGACTCTGTTGTCAGTGCACGGGATTTCCTGATTTGACCGGTTAGACTTCTGCGTATTGGGGCGTCCGGGTTGGATAGCTGTTTTAGGTGTCAATCTGTTGTTGGCACATATCTCCATTGTATATGGTTGTGCATGAGGGTTTCACCATTTTGGTCTGCGGTAGTGGAGTTCCTTCATGATAACTTTGACTTTCCTCGGCTCCTCGACCCTAGAGTGTGCCTTTTGGGCATAATGAATGAGACTGTACATGGCCATTACGATAAAAAAAAATTTTGTTTTGTTTTATTTTGTGCTAGGAAGGTTCTGATTATGGCATGGAAGGCCACGACCTGTCCAAGTCTGGAGCATTGGGTCCAATTAGTAAATAAATATGTACCTATGTACCAAAAACTGTATCTTAACAGGTGCTGCCCTGACAAGTTTGGGAAGATTTGGTCTGGATGGTTGGAGGCCTCGGACACTGCCGTTTAATATTTGTTTGCCCTTCTGAATGGAATGGGAGCAATGCGGGATGACTGGTGCGCTTGGGTGAATGGTGTGTGCA